>NC_142376.1:5600000-5822500 GCF_059441005.1 Hippichthys cyanospilos
TAATATGGAACACCAAGTGGCCGCAGACTTCATCAGTCGGAGATTTTGACGGTTTTCAAATCCCGCACGGACAGTATTTCCGCTTAGATTCTTTCAGGCGATGTTTTGAAATCTTTCGCGGAAATCGTATCACGCAATCCATTGGTCACATTTCCGAGAATGGCGCGGCAATGATTGAGTTCCGGTGAATCGGACCGATTGAATCTTGTGTTGCGTGAAAGCATTTACGCCGACGTTTTCTTTGTTGTTGTTGTTGAGCAGCAAATCAAAAAATAATGCCATGAAGTGCTCGGCCACTTTGCCAGTGACCTTCGCCGGTCATTATTTGGAATCAACACCAGCTCGCGCGTACGTGCCGCATACTAAACAACGCGGCAGAAAAACAACATTGTACGAGGTCACGCCATGATATTGTTGTTACAAGGATGACAACTTTGTAGTCGATATTTTTGTGCTTACAAAGTGCTGCGTGATAAGCAAACATCCGCGATAAAAACGGCGGACGGATAAGAAGCAGATGTTTGCTCGCCCGTCGTCAACCGAACACATTTTCTGCCGTCGTTTAACCCAGGAAGAATTTAAATGGGAAAAAAAAAATGACAGATGATATTGATAAAAAATGGATAAGCCCAGAAATGTATATTGGAATATTGTTGATGAACTGTATGAAATTATACTGAAAAAGTGCAATCGTGAGATAAAATGGGTAGAGGAAAAAGCTTAGTTGTATTTTATTTCTTCTTTGCTTTTGTTAAGGAATTTGGGGGAAGCTATCTAGTGGGGATTAGAGAAAGGTTTTTGTTGTTTTTAGGTTTTTTTTTTTTTAATTAAATGAGGTGAACAGTTTAGTTTAAGAGCGAGAGAATTGATAAAAAACGTAATATTACAAGCAAAACCTAGATTTTTTTGCATTCATTTCATATTTTTGGGGAATGATATATACTTGGTATCAGCTGAATTGTTTAACACGTAAACAGTTGTAATTGGTCAAAACATTTGAAATTAAAAGGGATAAAAAACTAAAGATCTAAAATTTTACTTGGAAATTTGATCATTTTGTCTTGGTAGGAATGAGCAGAAGATGAGTTGGAACTGTGTGAACCAGTCAAGAAATAAAAAGATTGTATTTTTCGGACTATAAAGGTAAATCAGATAAGGCACAGACTCAATGAACGACTATATTTTTGAATACGTCGACATATAAAAGTGCACATGGAAAAAATAAAATAAAAATGAGTCAAAACTTCTTTCATGCAAAACGTTAATAGGACACACTGTCAATTTTTGACAAATTTGTGTATATATATATATATATATATATATATATATATATGCCCAGGAAGTTACATTTATTGTAAATTTAGAAGTATAATGTTTTAAATCTGTCATTAAATGTAGCGATAATTGAATGGTAAAAACATGGCAGGGTAAAAGCAAAAGCAGAATAACACATGAACGCTTTCAGCATTAACAAAATCAGAACGGTGTGTTTAGAGAAGTGGTGGTGTATAGCGCATTTAATCGTCGCCTTCTCCTATAAAAGACTGAAAGAAAATGTCCAGTCTTGTCTATAAAGAGCAGCATACTAGTGACTTTAAATGCGCCTTGAAGTGGACAGGAAGTGTCTGCTTGAGCTTTGACTCCGATTCATTGGCACTGATAGCAGCAATAAGAACATAACATCGCAGCATTAAAAGCCATTACCGCTGTCGTCATTGCTCCATCTACGAAGAGGATAACCGCGCCACTTAAGCACAAACACACACACTCACAAGGGTTTCTTTCTATTGCAGTGGGGACATCTCATTGAAATTAAGCATTTTTTAGCCCCTAATCTGAACCATCACACCAGATTGCTTTACCGTATATTAAAAATTGCCACCAACATAGTAAAGTAAGTGCTGAAAACATCATAAACAAAAAAATATAGAAAGGATTTATTTACCTTTGAGTGGCGCTTTTTATGCACATATTCCCTAGTAAGGGTAGCCTAGGCTAGACTAGCTTCATATTTCTTGATTATCTCCAGCTTCATTTACATATATATCATTTTCTTACTTCTCTCGTTAAAATCACTAGCAATCTTTGGACCCATGGCTAACCCATTTAAGTTTGAATTAAGCAGTAAAATGCACTATAAATATGATTTTGTGACCACTCGTGATAGAAGAAAGCTTTACCATTCCGCCATTTTGAAACAAGCGAGGCCGACCAATAGCAGACCAGCATCTATCTCCATGAGGAGACGCCGACCAATAGCAGACCAGCATTGTAGTGACGCGTTGCATGGAGGCATTGACCCCAGCAGATGATAAGTGCAATTACTTAAAAACTCCTGCAGATGGAGACAAAACAACACAGAAACAGCCAACCCTCTAGGGTCATGACAGTTGTTGTGGTCGCAAAGTGGGGTAAATTCCTTAGAGGCGACAAAAACCTCAGTATTCCACATCGCAACATGAAAAAAACGTAAGCCAGAGATGCTGTAACAAGGGGTCCACTACTATTTTGTTACCAATTTTTAATATGTATGAACAATTTTTTATGTTTTCACCTGGCGTTTTATATATATTAGCCAATTAGCATAGTTTTCTATTCCCCACCATGCGACGATTTCGTCTTACGATCCCAACCCCGGGATTAATTTCGTATAGTGGGGGTCAACTGTATAGTCACACATTAGGTTTGTACGGTTATACTTGTGAGGACATCATTGACACTATGCATTTCCTAGCCCCAAAACACAACTGATTGCCGTACCCTTACTCTAACCTCAACCCAGTTCAAACCTATCCTCTAAAAGTAAGTCTTGCCCCTCAAAAGGAGGTCCGATCTTGAGAGGACCTTCCAAAATGTCCTTACTATGTCGGTAGGAAACTCACATCGGTTCTCCCAAGTCCAGCCATACAGGAACACACACACTGTTGTGTTCTACACATACATACTTGAAGAAGCCTTGTCAACTTGCTTTTGCCCTGCCACTTTTTTTTTTTTTTCCAGCGACCACCGCCGTGTCATACTTGCGATCGTCCGCAATGCGAGCGGACAGCCACGTCGCTTGCAGTGACTCGGCACAAACGCACCTGCTGCCGCTGGCGGCCATTGAACATGACAGCTCGTGTGTGTGTGTGTGTGTGAGTGTTTGTGTTTGGGCCCCCGGGTTTGTGAGCTAGCAGAAACACGACCTGTGTGGGAAAAGAGGAAAAGCAGGGTTGCTGATTGGAGGAAGATGAAGCGGAATCCTTGTCTGAATGTGTCAAAAGGCCATTTAACAACTTTTTTGTGGTTTATTAGAGTTTTTCCACACTAACTTGGTTGCAAAACAGCAGACTGTGAATTTCCAGGCATGTTTTTGAGAAAGACTTTTGAACTAATCCCTTAGACAAGTTACTCTTTGAATGACTCCTAGAAATTGCCAAAATGACCTTAAATTGGCCACTCCAAACTAAAATGGCAGACTTCCTGCTACTTTTCAGCCGTGGATTTGTTTTTGTTTAGGAAGCGTAACCCCTGATGACCTACATGTCCTTCGCCTCGACTCGAAGGGAATAAGGTACAAAAAAAAACAACAAAAAAAACAAAGAATCGGGACACAAGTTACTCTATCTGAATGGTGCTTGGGAGAATGGCCACTTCAAACCAAATGTGACTTCCTGTGCCTTTTCAGACTTTTTTTTTTGAGGGTTGTCAGAGTGGTTCTTGATGCCGAATGAAACCAAACTCGATGGTGAATAATTTATTTATTTTTCTTTTAATGAATGTTACGCGGGAGAGGAACCACACGTTGCTGTGCCACAGCCACATGTATTGCTTAAAACGAAAATATCTTGAAATTCAGTTTTATATATGTATATTAGTATGCATGATTTAACTTTGTTTTTTTAAAGATACAAACATGTTCATACGCGACTTAAACTGAAGAAGAAAAACAGCAAATTTACAGTGTTTCTTCAGCCATGAGTTCTTGAAACATTTTTGTGGGTCTACCAAGTTTCATGCTGCAAAGTTATGTTGGCTTTTGGCAGGGAATTTTGACCTGTTCAAAATAAGACTTCAGGTTTGTTTTAAACATTTTTGTGGGACTATTTTGTGGGAACTATTTTCTTACGCCAGAAAAAAATTGAGTACACAGCTGCGGAGCCTTATTCTGGAAGTGTGCAGAAGAAGGTCCAATCTTTCAAACTACAGTTCTTACTTTTACCCTGCTTGGCCGTGTTTTTGATTCTGTGTTCGGGTGCAGACGTGACGATTATGAAGAAAAATCGATGAAATTATTTGGTAAGCAAAAAGTGTTAAAACAGACTATGACAGAGTCTCAATTTTTCAAACTAGACCCTTTTTTTCCCCCAGATAACGGCTTTGCACATGTTGGTATTTTTTTCAGTTAGCTATATGATGCGGATGATGCTTCATGACCCGCAATGTCTTTCAGTTCACACCTGTGAACTTTCAAAGCGTGAATAGCTTCAATTTCTTGAGCTCTTAATGTGTCTGAGACCAAGTGAATTTGAAGGTGTTTTGACTGGTACTGTTGGACTGACGAAAACTCTCGCTGGGTTTCGCGTTGCCCATCTGGATAGCATTCATGGTATAAATTTGGTAGGTGCCTCCGAAATTCTCTTGGGCAAGCCCGTCTTTGAATGCGCAGTTAGAGGAATCGTTTCTGGTTTGAGAGGAAGGGATTTAGAGTGGAGGAGAAATTCCAGTCTATTCACTCCTGGATTTACACACATCAGTGAGCTGAGAGGAAGCGAGGAAGAGGAGGATGAAGAGGAGGAAGGAAGGTTTTGAAATGTCAAGTCCCGGGAGATTAACAAGCCAGCCAGGGAGGCCCGTGCTTCGATTCCACAGCGCTTCTCAACTTCTTGCGCCGTCCGCCTGTGAGACGCCGGCGTCCCTCGCCGTCCCCGCAACACGACAACCGCGGCGACTCCTCGAACGCGCGCACATTTTTGTCACATCCTTTGCACTCGCTCGCCTCTTCACTTTTCTCTCGGCGCACATATTTTTTTATGCGCTCACTGTAGGGACTCAAGCAAAGAGGGCCAAGGATTGAATACATTAACTCCAGCGGCACTCACTAAGAAGTCCGACCTCTGCCAAGGCCAACTATCCTGATCCTGAATTTTGCTGATTGATTGGGGTTCTTTGGGCTGATTCCGGAGGAAAGGTTCACCAAAGTACGCGCCATGAGCCTTTCTTTGGGGTCTGTGAAAATGTGGTGGGTGAAAGACAGTTTCTTGGACTGTTTCAAGATCCCTTTGCAGCAATTTTCCTTGATTTATGGCACATTGGTGAATCTAAAATTGGGACAGGTCAAATTCGCACCTGTACAAAGTACAGTGGACCCCCGAGTTACAGCGTCCTTGGTTTATGTCTTTTACACTTTACGAAGTGGAATGCTTAGTTTCTTCCTCCCATCTTTATGGCAATTTTCTGCTTCAAGATCCCTTTGCAGCAATTTTCCTTGATTTATGGCACACTGTGGTGAATCTAAATTGAATTTGAATTCCAGGCCTACCGTAGATAAGCAGAATTTTCCCGCGTACAGATCCGGCATCGGTTTTCCTGAGCCAATGAAAATACAAATTACAACAACACGGACGCACAAAATTGTCAACTTTGTGCATGCAGACAAACACGGAAAGAAAATATCTCCGGGATCAAATTTAAACAAGCGCTGACCCCGATTCTGCTGTACATTCCATCAGCATAAATCCCATGTCTTTCTGTCAGGATAAATTGATTCCATAGGGTGAAGGTGTGTGTCCGTGCATTTGTGTGTGTACGAACATGCATGCGTACACGGTCTTCAAGTGGCAGCGACCTGGTTGTACAAGTTTCAAAACGACAGGCGCCAATTATATGAAGCGCTAACTCGGCAATGGCGCCGGTCAGGACCCGCACGGATGTCGTCTTCTTTTAAAAGGCGCGATATGTAACAACTGATATGTGTATGCTGGCATGTTCAATGTCCTCACACATTTTAAGGGCAGCCTTGAAAAAAATAAAATAAAAAAAATAACATCAAGGTGCTCATATTGAATTTTTCCAAATGACACCGGCGCAGCATTCTTGACATTTTACCTTTTACCGAGACGGCTGTCTGACATTTTCTCACAGCGGCCGGTCACGGCGAGAGGGATGAATGCTAATCATGGCCGCTCATTCCGGAACGCGGCGGAACTCTTGGAGAAAACCAATAGCGCCGGCCCGGGATTCATTTTAAAGCACAAAAAAAAAAAAAAAATCTAAATGTCAGACACTCTCTGTATTGTGTCTGTTTGTCCTTGTGTGTTTATCAAAGCAAAAAAAAAAAAAAATACACAGTTACATGCAACATGAGCTTGCAAATCATTTTTCTTGGGCCACTCAATTATTTTTTGCGCAGATTTAAGTTAGCTAGTGCGATAAATCTGAAGTCAGCGTAAAGTCACCAAAGGCGCCGTAAATAATGTCCATTCAATTGTCATTTTTTAGTGTCGTTAGTTGCCGATTGAACATCATTGGCTGATTTTAGAACACCTTTGATTTTTTTGTTTTTTTGTTGTTTATTTGTCTGTTTGTGATGGCAGTTGAAAGCACAGCCAAGAATAAAACTCAACATTACTGAGCAAAAGTTTCTTTTGCAGTTTTCCCATAATGTCAAAGTAGTTGAAAAACATAAAAGAAAAATTGAAGCAAGATTTCAGGTTCTCACAACTTTTACTCTATGTACAACGAACAAAAAAAAGGGCAAAACAAAAATTACAAAAATTTCACCACCTGGTACCATTCTATTGGCCCGTACCCAAAATTGACTGACTTATAAGCATTTCAGAGATGTAAAATAGTTTTTTTAAACAGTGGATAATTTGCTAACGATCGTGTTGCTAAGGTCCACATGCTAATAAATGCCAACTATGTCTACCATGCGATTGTCCAACAAACCGGCAACCAAATTTTCTAGTTCACTGCTGGTCCAATAAATTGTCAGGTGCCAATAATTTTTTGTGCGTGGATACTTAACCAACATGCATTTCTAACAGGGAATCAGCTACTACATGATGCTAATAATGCTATTAGCTGATCGTTCATAATGCAAAATTGTTTTAGGAACGGATTGATAGCCTTCCCATTCATTTCAATTGGGAAAGCAGATTTGAGATAGTGATTTGACTTGGGAGTACAGACAGGGAACAGCTTTGCATTCATTTATTTGGGATTTTCTTTTAATCTATACATAGGGAAGCATTTTTCAAGGCGTTCCACAGTGGGTGGTTTGCGTTTGGCTTGTTGTGCGCTACAAAATATGACAAGTCGCTTACTCACACCGCACGCTAATTGTCCCCGGAGCCCGCCACGCGAGCGCTCATTGAACGCTAATTGCCGCCCGGAGGGAACGCGTTACGCCTACCAAAAAAAAAAAAAAGGCAACATGGACGCAGCAACTCTCGCGCTTATTATTAAAAGCAAAATTGCTAATTTGCGCGAGGGAACCGATGACTGTTTTAGCACGAGGGGATTTCAACATGTAATGACTCCTATTGATGAGGTCGGCCATTGTATTGGACTTTTAATTGTCAGTTAAGCAACGGGAGACTCAAACTAAATCTCCAAAGCCACTGTGTCCTTAATTCACACTCGTACACAAATTGAACATTCAGACGACGTAATGAAATTAATGTTCATTATCGAGAAAAATGTTGGAAGGATGGGGGGCTTTTTTGCTGTTAATTTTTCTTTCTTTGCTGAAGTTTCTTCCTTTTCTCTATGAAATATTTCATTCTTGCCAGTGTGATTGGTAATGTGCCACAGGAATAAAAATTAACATTTCTTTGATTAAAATCACCCAAATAAATTAAAACTACGCATAATTATGCATGGGTCATTACACTGTTTTTGGTATTCCTTAAAATTATCATTACATTTTGACAGCATGCCCTACCCCTCGACAAAGACTAGGGAAAACACATCATATTATATATATATATATATATATATATATATATATATATATATATATATACAGACATTTACCACCAATGGCTGCTCCCTACCAAGATGGCTGACTCCTGAGAATGTCAAACAAGGGTTGCTAGGAATGTTTCAAATGTCCTTTAATAATAATAATAATAATAATTATAATGATAATAGATAAATATAATGGGGACCGGAACACCACCACAATAAATGAAAAAACGCAAAATTGCATCATCCCCTCCCCACCCATCCCCTCGGAATTTTCAAGCGTGTGTTATGTGGGTACATATTTTCTTTGCGTGAAACTTAGTCAAAGTATAATCATAAGACAAATTTAAATTAAACCTTATGCAGTCACTGTACTGTTATCCCTTCCCATCAGTTTGGATGTTGTCTCACAGAGAGCTGCGGTTATATCATACTGTATATATATATATATATATATATATATATATATATATATATATATATATAGACCTACTTGATGCTTCTCGAGAGTCTTCGCGGCTTGTATTTGGGTGATTGATTGTTTGTCCCCTTCACCAAACCGATTCAATTAACTCGTAAGTAAGCGTTCATGTTTTTTACCCTGTTCACCTCAACAACTGACTGAACTCATTCCTTTTTGTATTGTGAATCCATGACCATCGTCTACGCGGTTATTAGTTATATTTGCAGAAATAAACACCAAATTCAGAAAACCGAACGAAAAAAAGTCTGTACCTTTTGTGTGTAGCAAAGCGAAATCAGCAAACGATCTTTGTACCTTTGCACCTAAAAGACAAAAAAAAACAACAACAATATAAATGTTAAATAAATGTAGCAGCAAAAGCCAGACGGGAGAGTCTGCTTTTCTTCCGTCACATCTTCTTATCGCCGCCTCACTCAGACATGTGCACTCAGTCAGCAGTCAGCGATAAGATAACGACGGGAGATGGACGAGCAGAGAAGCCCCGCTGAGAAGAGTGATGCAGAGTAAATAAAGTGTGTGTAAAGCTTTTAAATGATATAGTCTGTGATGGGGGGGGGTAAACACATTAACCATCTACACCCAGTTGATGATGCCGAATATTTCAGGGGTGGAATATTCAGCTACAAAGACACCACGAGCGTCATGTTTAAATGTTTGCTTCTGAAGCAATAGGGTGTTTACATGAGCAAAAAAAAAAAAAAAGATTAAATCTTTAATTAGCAGTGCTTGTTTTCAAAAGGGATCGCAAATCTCAACGTAAACAAAGGCAGCGTCGGTTAAGGAAAACACACCTCGGAGGAAGCCCGCCGAGAGCTGCGGGGGAGGTGCCGCAGCTGACAATCGCGCTAAGTTTGGATTGGGCGGCGGGCGGCGAGCTAATTGAAACCTGCAGCTCAAGGCCCGGATGGCTTTGCGGCTCGCTGTCGCGGCGCCACTCGTGAAAAGCAACGTGCTCAGGCAGATATCACGGAATTCCTAAACAGCCAATTTAGACACGGTATCGGATTGTGTTCTAATGGGCTCGCTTGCCCCGAGTTGTTAGCCTTTGAGTTCGTTTGTTCCTGAATGACTGATTTGTTCATCTTTGAGCAAGTGAGCTAGCTAGCGAGTTACGTAACGACCGTTGTTAGCCTTTGAGTGAGTGAGTGAGTGAATTGTGAGCAATTTACTGTAGTTTTTTGTGAGCAAAGGAGTAAGATGGTCAGTGGTGAGTGAGTGAGTCATGTAAACTTGTGAATTAATGTGAGAGAGTGGGACACTTAAGCCTGTGAATGAATGTGAGCGTGAGTGAGTGAGTGAGTGAGTGAGTGAGTCATGTAAACTTGTGAATTAATGAGAGAGTGGGACACTTAAGCCTGTGAATGAATGTGAGCATGAGTGAGTGAGTGAGTGAGTGAATGAGACACGTAAACTTGTGAATAAATGAGTGAGTGAGTGAGACATGTAAACTTGTGAATGGATGTGAGAGAGTGGGACACTTAAGCCTGTGAATGAATGTGAGCGTGAGTGAGTGACTGAGTGAGTCATGTAAACTTGTGAGTTAATGTGAGAGAGTGGGACACTTAAGCCTGTGAATGAATGTGAGCGTGAGTGAGTGAGTGAGTGGGAGTGAATGAGACATG
This sequence comes from Hippichthys cyanospilos, assembly GCF_059441005.1. Taxonomy (NCBI): domain Eukaryota; kingdom Metazoa; phylum Chordata; class Actinopteri; order Syngnathiformes; family Syngnathidae; genus Hippichthys; species Hippichthys cyanospilos. The sequence continues at coordinate 5,610,057 of NC_142376.1, forward strand.
TAAGCTTGTGAATTAATGAGTGAGTGAGTGAGACATGTAAACTTGTGAATTAATGTGAGAGTAGGACACTTAAGCCTTTGAATGAATGTGAGCGTGAGTGAGTGAGTGAGTGAGTGAGTGAGTGAGTGAGTGAGTGAGTGAGTGAGTGAGACATGTAAACTTGTGAATGAATGTGAGAGAGTGGGACACTTAAGCCTGTGAATTAATGTGAGCAAGAGTGAGTGAGTGAGTGAGTGAGTCCGCTTGAATGACTAGCTGAGCCATGTTAGTGAGTGATAATGGTGGAATGACTGTCTGAGAGATGTTAGCTTTTGCGTGAGTGAGTGAGTGAGTGAGTGAGTGAGTGAGTGATACCGCTTGAATGACTAGCGGAGCCATGTTAGTGAGTGATAATGGTGGAATGACTGGCTGAGGCATGTTAGCTTTTGAATGAGTGAGTGAGTGAGTGAATGAGTGAGCGGCAGAATGACAGCCTTTTCTCTAGGATTAACAACTGTCAGACTGAATGAGTTACTAGCTGGATGAGACATTTTAGTTTGTGAATGAGTTAATTTTGAGCAATTTACTGTACGGTAGTAGTGAATCAACACAAATAAAATGAGCAATGTTTACTAGCTTAGTTGTCAGAGAGCAAGTGAGCTTTGCCTGAGCAACTAGGCTAATCGTTACCTTGTTAGGCATTATTACGTTTTTTCGAGGTGAGTGAGCAAGTGAGTCATTTCTCAATGAGTGACTTGAGTTAGTGTACAGAGAGGTTGTTTGCTGTATGTGAACAAGTTAATGAGCGTGTGACCGAATGAATGAGTTAGCCGTGGGTGGGTGTACTCATTTATACTGAGTCGTCAGTGAGCAAATGATGAGCTAAGAGAAAGTGAGTTGCGAGTCAAATTGTGAGAGTAATCAACAGTTTGAGTTCTAATTTTAATTCTTTTTGGCAATGCGGTGGCATAGTTGTCTTTTTTTTTGTTGTTGCCTTTGATATAGCTTACTTTCCAGAAAATACTTAGAAACAGATAGGGCTTTGACACATAAAAAAAAAAAACAAATGCACAGAAGCAAAATACTGAGTGTCCTTTCATGCAACTAGTTGCTAATTCATGTAATGCACTAAGGTGGTGTACTGCGGTGCTGTTGAAAAATGAAGACCCGCATTAGCATTGGACGCGAGATGCACATTAGCATAAATTCAAAACTTGTTTTTCTTCATCTCCGCCGACATTACAAAAAGCCCACATGGGTTCAACCGTGCGCAAAAGACTGAAGAACAAAAATAAGAAGGCGTTTGACCGTTTCAAAGCCCCGCCGAGCTACGGCGGGGTTCGGTTCCTTCGGCGCCAGTCGGCGGTTTGTCGTAAAATCATATTTTTCACCTGCGGGCGGAGGGAGGGGGGGGAAAGTACGGGGGAAATGCGTTCCTGCAGAGAAGCTTTGTTCACATAATGGAACAATTGAGCAGAAAGTGAGGCGAGTAAACCGAACAGCAGCATCCACATTCCAGGCAGAGAAACGCTTTGGTGCCCCATTGACTGCGAACACTTAATTGGCCTCAGCCGAGGATTATTCAAGCACAGCGTAGCGACGGCTCCCAAACACTTGTGTGCACTTTTGTAACGGGAAAGGAGGAAAAAAACACAACAACAACAAAGAGGAAAAACACAGAAAAGTTCACCGCAAACAGGAAGCCGACAGCTGCGGTTTCGAGTGCGCCGTGCTAGCCGCTGCCGCCGCGCTCTAATTGGGATGAAGAGAAACGGAAGGCGTAAGCGTGAGTGAGTGAGTGAGTGAGTGAGTGAGTGAGTGAGTGAGTGAGTGAGTGAGGCTATGACAGTTGTTACCCTTTGTAAGTGTGAGTAAGTGAGCTAACCGACGGTTGTTAGCCTTTGTGAGTGAATGAGTGAGTGAGTGATGTGAGTGAGTGAGTAAGTGAGCTAAATGACAGTTGTTAGCCTTTGTGAGTGAGTGAGTGAGTGAGAGTGATGTTAGCGAGTGAGTGAGGCTATGACAGTTGTTACCCTTTGTGAGTGAGTGAGTGAGTGAGTGAACGAGTGAGTGATGTTAGCTTTAGAGTGAGTGAGTGAGGTGAGGCTGATTGACAGCCTCAGTGAGTGAGCGAGCGAGTGAGTGAGCGAGCAAGTGATCGCTATGAAAGAGTGAGGTGATGCTGAATGACAGTTAGCCTCAGTGAGTGAGTGAGTGAGTAAGTGAGCTAAATGAGAGTTGTTAGCCTTTGTGAGTGAGTGAGTGAGTGAGTGAGTGAGTGAGTGAGTGAGTGAGTGAGCGAGCAAGTGAGCTAAATGACAGTTGTTAGCCTTTGTGAGTGAGTGAGTGAGTGTGATGTTAGCGAGTGAGTGAGGCTATGACAGTTGTTACCCTTTGTGAGTGAGTGAGTGAGTGAGTGAACGAGCGAGTGATGTTAGCTTTTGAGTGACTGAGTGAGGTGAGGCTGATTGACAGCCTCAGTGAGTGAGTGAGCGAGTGAGTGAGTGAGCGAGCAAGTGATCGCTATGAATGAGTGAGGTGATGCTGAATGACAGTTAGCCTCAGTGAGTGAGTGAGTGAGTGAGGCTAAATGACAGTTGTTAGCCTCTGTGAGAGAGTGTGTGAGTGAGTGGGGGAGGTGTGGCTGAATGACAGTTACCCTTTGTGAGTGAGTGAGTGAGTGATGCAGTTCTTGAAACAATAAAAAAATACCAGGATTTGACCCTAAATTAAGGGTGCATCCTATACACTGGTGTGTCCTATATTGAGGGAACTACAATAATTTTGGAATTAAAGAGTGTCTTGAATTGCTTGATACAGTTTGAATTGTGTTTTTAAAATGTTGACACTATATTTGTACAGTGCATACTTAGTCGTTTGCATGTCTAGAACGGATTAATTGGATTTAAATGATTCCCTATGTGAAATGTTGCTTTGGATTCCATTCAACTCAGTTTTATTCAGCTTTCTGCAGAAAATTACAAATACTGAGACTTCACATTAACCAGATACTAAGTAAAGCCATGCAAATAAAACAAGTTGTACTTCCTTCCTTCAAATCATTAAACGTGAGCATTTGTAAGCAAACATTCTCGCAAAGAAAAAAAAAGTGGCACCCTACCGTCTCCTCCGTTTGAGACAAGCAGCCAATTAAGAAAAACGACAAACACGTTTGAATTCACTTTCACACTTCTGCCTCGGCAGAGGTGTCCTATTGTTAGCGGTATTTGGTTTAAGCCAACCCGAGTCCCCCTTGAGTGTTTCTTAAACGTGCGCGCTCACACAAATCAACTGTGTCGCCTCTTGGCAAAAATAAAAAAGTGTCACCTTCCTCTTTCTGTAAGGGGGGGGGGGGGGGGGGGGGGGCATTTTCTCTCCAGCTCGGCATGTTTGTCTCCGAGGTTCTTTCTCCATTCTTCCATTCACACGCCGTTGCTCTTTGTGCAACGTTGATGCACGCAGACGAGTCGGGGCTTTGATTAAATGAACCCGAAGTGATGGAGGAGGAAGAGGAGGGTCGGCCCCACGTTCCGAGCGGGGCGTCTGATTAAAGCGTGCGGCCAGAGGCCATTGCTATGCAGCGCCGCTCCTCGTGGCTAACTCGCACACAAGGCGGCTTCTATGCCACGCTGGCTTTTCATTGGACGCCTTTGCCCGTTTTGACTCATTCGCTCGCTCGCTCTCTCCGTTGTTTGCTTATTTATTTCCCAACTTTGCGGCGACCTTTTCGCTTCTCATTCGGGGCGCCTTATGAGGCCCATTAGCGAAGACAAAGCCAATCGGAGGACGTTCAAATGGAGCTTGAAGGCAAACGCGAGTATAACCTAGCGACTAAACTATCTAAAATGGATTCCAGTCGTTTTTTTGCCCTTCGGATTTTTGGAGTTGATTAGACATGGTTTGGAAAGGAACACGCTTGTCGATAAAGTGCATCTGGAAAGTATTAGTCCTGCATCGCTCGTCCCACATTTTGCAGTTTTAGACTTCTTCTGGATTTATTCTTTTTTTTCCCCACTTCAAAACACTGTACAAAACTCACAGCTCAACAATGAACTGAACTTGAGCATCCGTACGGTTTCTCCATCCAAATTGGAGTTGTTCCATGAATTCAGTTGATGATTGTGATGAATTGAAAGAAAAAAAAAAAGAAAAACATTAACTTTTGAAAATCAACAGCAGGGAACCGAGTCATTCCAGGTCGGAAAACATCATCCACATCATAAATCTACTTGTGAAAATAAGATTTCCAGAAAGCCAGATTTAAACTGAGTTGTGCAGAATCCAAAGAAATTCTTCACATAGGGAATAATTCAAATCTTGATGATCTGTTCTAGATAACTGAAAATGATACAAAAACAGTATTAGGCAAAAAAAACTTTTGTCCATTTTCGTCCGATAGTCTGAACAAGCAAAATGGGCCTTTATGGGTCGTTGATTGGTAATGTTGGTTTTGGTTGGTTGGTAAATTTTTTGGTGCAGGGTTATTGTTTGGTGGGTTGGTTGGTAGGGTTAGTTTTTATTGGTTGGTTGGTTTTCAAGTTGGAGGGCACGTTCATTTGATGTTAGTTTTAGTTGGTTCCTTTTTTTAATTGGTGGGTTGGGTGTTTTTTGGCTAGTTTGTGAATTGTTTGGGAAATTTTAAAAAATTAACAGTTTTTTTTGGCGGGAGTTTTTAGGGGAAATAATTGATATTGTTTTTAGCTGGTTGGTGGATTTTGGTCCTTTTTTTAGGGTGATGGGGGTGGGCTTTGTTTACTCGTTTCTTTCGGGCCAGTGGCTTTTTTTGTGGCTGATCTTATGTTTTTTTTGTTTGTTTTTTTTCATTAGACGATTGTTTGGTTTTTTTTTTATTTGTTGGTCCAAACAGTACTTTGGAGTCCAATCATTTTACTGACGCTATAAATTAGCGCGGAGGCGAGATTGAGCCATATAAATTGTAACGTTATTGCTTCACTAGTTGCGACCATGTGGTGATTTCCAACATTGCGTCGACGCGTCTGATGAAGCAGACTGACGATTACACTTTTATCGTTGCATCCTGATGTTATGAAGGGCAAAGCCATAAACGTTATTACCTTCATAAGCCTTTATTAAATAAAAGCTTTATGAAGACTGCGTGAAAGCTCGAGGTCGAAACCAAGCAAGACGGTGGAATAAAGAAATTCCTTGTCTTTAAGAACTCCCCAAAAAATAAGAAAAAAAACCCACCCCTGGGTTCCTTTTGGACGCGCAACCCCGGTATCCCCCGCTCAGTTCCCGCGCCGACAGCTAAGATTCAATTACGGCCGACTGTGCGATAATCCCGGCCCGCTGATTGGTCAGCGCTGCCCTCTATTAAAAGCGAACGCAGCGGGGAGGAGAACGAGGAGCTACGTGGAAAGAGTAAGACCGGGAGAAGGCGGACAAAGGGAGGAGTAAATTAAAACATATAGCCCGCTGGTGTGATCCCCTCAAAGCCCCTGCTATCCTTCAGGCTCAAGTGAAAACAAACAAGCCGGCCCTTAAAAGGCCGCTCCGTAATCCCCCATGTAATCACCGGGGCAACACACACCCGCAGAAGCCAAAAGACACATACGCGCGCGCGCACGTGTGTTTTTCATCGGACGGCGCGGGCCGGATTCCGACGCGAGACGGCCGGAAAGGACGGCGGAGCGGAAAATTGCGCAAAGATCGGCTCCATCTGCACTGTTTACAAAAAAGAAAGGAATAAAGATGACGGGTTCTTTGAACGGGAAGGAAAGCGGAGGATTTACGAGCCAGGGTGGAAAGCGGAGAGACGTTAGCTCACGCGCGAGTGAAAACAAGCCGCTACAAGAACTACTTCTTGTTATTCTTGGAACATTTAGCAGGACCAGATAGTGCCCCAAATCCCTGAAAAGCGGCTAATTCAAAACATAAGATGTGAAATGTTTCAATCCTTGTATTATTCCTGCAAACGTGCTTTACTAAATCCATGCAACGTACCCAAACTTTACATTGGCGTCCACTGTAGTGGACATCTGTTTTTGGGCTTTATCTTTTGATGCAGTCAAGCTACCCGACGATGTCCTAGTGTGCTTTGTGGAGGACGTACCGGCTTTACCAATTATGGCTCATATTTGGGTGGGATGCAATGGATTTTGAAATCTTGACACAAATGTGAACAGAGAATGGACTCACAATTCTTGGAATTCCTTCAAAGCATGTAGGAAATTAGTTCAAGATATGATATTTTATATCTACTGTTTTTTCATTCCATAAGTAGCCCATATTTTCCATATGGTGGTTGTAGTCGTAAATGTTTATCCCTTATGTAAAGACATTCACAATGTGCTGTGTTTGTAGTCCATTTATTGTGAAATATGAGACCTACTGAAGTAAATTAAAAAGCCAAGTATATCAATTATTGATGTTAAAATTCAGCAAAGTACCACTAAACCGACATAAAGAATTCTTGGACGGCTAAAATTGCATTTGGTCCTATCTCAAAGAGTATATTTTATTCCGCATTTCCGGAAGATAGATTATGGAACAGCAGTTCTTTTATTTCCAGCTCATCTGCTGTAATATTGCCTCACCAATACCAATGTGGATCTGTAAGAAAAATTAAAGGCATAAAACTCCGCTCAGAGAAGTGTTGTTTCATGTTCCATTCCATTTGCTCTTAATTTGAAAAAATGTACTATTACGGTCACGATATTAAAAAGTATTCATTTAAATTTGTGGGTATGCCAAAAACCCTCAACACATTTTGTATCAGCATATTTAGACCTGCCTCAAGCCAAACACCGCAAAAAATGTATAATGGTATCGCATGGTGTTTTAATTCCAGATCATCTGCTGTAAAATACCTCACCAATAACTATGTGGATGCATAAAAAAGATTAAAGGCATGAAACCCCGCTCAGAGAAGTGTTTCATGTTCCATTCCATTTGCTCTTAATTTGAAAAAAATGTACTATTACAGTCACAATATTAAAACGTATTCATTTAAATTTGTGGGTATGCCAAAAACCCTCAACACATTTCGTATCAGCATATTTTAGACCCGCTTCAAGCCAAACGCTGCAAAAAATGTACAATGGTATTGAATGTTGTTTGATTTCCAGCTCATCTGCTGTAATATGGCCTCACTAATAACAATGTGGATCTGTAAAAAAAAAAAAAAAAAAAGCATAAAAGTCCACTCAAAGAACTGTTTCATGTTCCATTCCATTTGCTCTTAATTTGAAAAAAAATGTACTATTACAGTCACAATATTAAAAAGTATTCATTTAAGTTTGTGGGTATGCCGAAAACCCTCAACACATTTAGTATCAGCATATTTTAGACCCTCCCTCAAGCCAAACACCCCAAAAGCTGTATAATGGTCTTGAATGTTTTATTTCCAGCTCATCTGCTGTAATATGGCCTCACTAATAATGGGGATCTGTAAAAAAAAAAAAAAAAAAAAAAAGTCTGCTCAAAGAACCTCAAATTGCCTCACCAATAACTATGTGGATTTGTAAAAAAGATTAAAGGCATAAAACTCCGCTCAGAGAAGTGTTGTTTCATGTTCCATTCCATTTGCTCTTAATTTGAAAAAAGTACTATTATGGTTACGATATTAAAAAGTATGCATTTATATTTGCAGGTATGGCAAAAACCCTCAACACATTTAGTATCAGCATATTTTAGACGCTCCGCAAGCCAAACACCACGAAAAAGGTATAATAGTATTGAATGGTGTTTTATTTCCAGCTCATTTCCTGTAAAATTGCCTCACCAATAACTATGTGGATTCATAAAAAAGATTAAAGGCATAAAACCCCGCTCAGAGAAGTGTTTCATGTTCCATTCCATTTGCTCTTAATTTGAAAAAAATAGTACTATTACAGTCACAATATTAAAAAGTATTCATTTATATTTGCAGGTATGGCAAAAACCCTCATTTAGTATCAGCATATTTTAGAACACCCCCCCACCCTCAAGCCAAACACCCCCAAAAAAATATGACTCCTAATAACACGCATAAAAAACATCTTGGGGGTTAATTAGTTTGTAACAACTGATGTGCCTTTAAGTACCAGCACTCCCCCATTTGAGAAGGTTGAAATTTGCTGCTGATTCCAACAAAAGGGGATTTCAGGAATGGACTCAAAGGCTCAAATCCTTAAAAAACAATACAATCAACCCAAAATAGCCAACTATCCTGATATATGACAGCACTGGGTTTTTTTTTTTTTTCATTCTGGATGTTGGATTGTGTGTTAACAAGACACACTGGAAGCCGGTGCTAATAATTTACAAGTCTCTTGGGGGCATGGCGACATGTTGCACCGACACAAACATGTCACATCGCCTGATGCGAACGGAAACATGCATTTTTGCGGGTTAATTTCGCAAGAAACGGCGTTGCTGCAGACAAGGCAAGATGTTTGTGATCAACTTGCAGCGGGAATGTGAAATATGCGCCGCGCCAGCGAGACGTCGGAAATATTTGGTGACTCGTGGGATTCAGTGCAAACAAAAATGCTGTTTGTCCGCAAATCCTATATCTAAATGTCTTGCTTTTTAATATTTTCATATCATAGCAGGTCGCTGGCTCACAACAGTGGCGCCTTGACTTACAAGTTTCTTTCACGGCCACCATCATAACTCAAAATTCAATTACAGCAAAAATGTAGCGAAAATAAACTCAAAACAGGAAATCGCTGCGACCATAATAAAGTGAGGCAGTTATGAACCAAAAAATGGCCGCTGTTGGTTAAAAGAGATCCTGTAATCATAATGGACAACATGCCCTTTATTTTAATCTAATTATGTCATTTGGCCTCCAAACTAATAAAGTCCTGCTGAATGTCATTACGGCAACGTATCCTCCCCCATTTGTTACCGCTGCGATTACTACAACGCAAAATTGCTCACGCCGCTGTTCGATTATACGAAAAGGCGCACTGGGATAAATAAATTGCGTTCTGAAAATTTGGGCACACAAGTGAGCCGCAGAATAAATAGAGCAAAACTTTTTTTTTTATTCTAAACTTTCTGCATGTTTAATGCGGTTTGCTTTTCGAGCGTCTTTGTAGATTTGCATGAAGGAGCGAGTCTTATAAAGAAAATGAAGCCTCGTGAACCACTTTATTATTTTTTTGTTTACTCTTCTATGTTGTGCTCTTGGTTTTAACGATAAAGGCGACTGCAATGGAAATTCATTAAAGTTCCCCCACATCGTTTCTTTTTTTAATTTTGTTTCGCTTTTTTTGTTTTATTGCCTACTTTATTATTTGCTCGATTATGGAATGTAGTCTTCACAGGGAAGTGAGAGGAATACGAATTTCATTGTGTGGTATTATATGAATACGACAAAACTCTTGAATTTGAATAGTGCCATCTACAGGAGCGAACAATGATCGCAAGTGGTTCACGAGGCTTCGTTTTCTCATCGCGACTGTTCATATTTCAAATTTGGTTGTAATAGGACAACCAAATTTGGACTGCCTCAAGAAAAAATCTGGATGATGTCTCCGTATTTTAGAGACATGCTAGACATTAGCGTAAAAATATTTCTAACCAAAATGGCAGACTTTTTGTGATATTTTGGTGAATCTACTCATAATGGAAAAGCCTACCCAATTCCACGTTGCCAAATCGAACTGTGTTTGGGGGCTGAATTTTCAAGATGATTTTTATGATCACCAAACTTCAAATTGACAAAATAATTCTAAAACCTGCACTTTCAAACCAAAATGCCCATAACTATACGAATATTTATTTATTTTCTCCACCTGAAAGACATTGTACCAGGTTAATATGTCTTTGGGAGCTGTAAGGTTTTGTATAAGTGGCAGAATGTGAGCGTTTAAAAAAAATATATAGTTTGCACAAGCTATTAACATTTTTTTTAATTTTTTTTTTATATATATTTGATTATATATATTTTATTTTTATTTTTAGCTTGCTGTATTTTTTTTTTTTTTGCCTTTACAATTTATAAAGATGAAACTATCTATGAAACTAACTACTATTTTTTTTTATATAATATTGATTTTGGGTCATTTTAAATGGATTATGAATCATGGTAAATGGGCACACCCCTAATATATATATATATATATATATATATATATATATGCATACACACACATATGTGTGTGTGCGTGTGAAAGTGGAGCCTCCAAGGCAGTTAAAAGTAGTGTCATGTGTCCCCCCCTTTCTAACTCTTCATTGCCCGGAGACATTTGAAATTGTCAGCCTATCACCTCCCTCGGATGGCAGGGTCTCCCGCTGTGGCCCCGCCTACTCCGCCACAATTGGCTCACAGCTCCCTACCAATCGAAGATCAGCAACTGTTGCGTTCCCTCCACCCCCTGGAACAACCAAAAGTTGAAGAACGCATGTAAATAAATCGATTTTAAAGGTACATATTTGTGAATAATATGTTGGGGTATCCTTGAATAAAATGACGCTGCATACGTACTGAGAGAAAGGGAGCGCTGGTGTAGTTTAAAGGCACCCCCTCCTCACTCACTCCTCTCTCTCTCTCTCGCTCTCTTTCCATCCCTCCTCCTCCTCCTCTCATTCCCTCTCACATCTCGTCCGAGGCTCACTGAGAGAGGACGGACGGACTCAGAGCGGCTCCGCGCATCGCAAAGAGGAGGAGAGCGACAAGGATGCTCCAGTCGCAGTGACATCTCCCCCACTCTCTCATTGAGATCACCAGAAAGACCTCCTTGTCTCCTTTATCAATCATTCTGTGGATAAAAAACTAAACAGATAAAGGGGGGGGCTTGCACCAAACTGGACTGGACCACCAAGCTGCGGATGTTTGATTTCTTAGCTGTGGAAGGATTTTTTTTTTTTTCTCGCTTGGGACGCGCGCGGACTCACTGAGGTAAGAGAAGCGCTCGATTTCTCTCCTCCACATGACAGGCTCTTCTCCAGGATGAGCTTGAAATGAATTTGGCACAGTGGCAAAACGCACGCGCGTACGATCTGACGCACACATGAGACGCCGGAAGACTGATGAATGATTTGGAGTCTCAAATGTTGGTCCGGGTGAGCGTTTGCGCGTGACCGAGAGGCGCAACTTTTATTTTTCCTTGGCGGCGGTTCCTCAAGCCGGCGCCCCCGGAGACCTCCGGGCAGCGCTTGCCTCCATTCGGTCGGGCTCTACCTGGCACAAGAACTGCCGGAATGAGCGAGGAAAACAGAGAAATGATCCGATTGGCAGCTCCTCTCTTCCAAACAATCCTCTCATTGTAGGCTCCTCTTGCGGTTTGGTTTTCCATCTAAATTTAAAAAGTAAAGGCTGCGTGGAATTACTGGATTTGTCGTACGATGTGGTTTTTCTTCCTCCGCTGTTGTGGCTTTGCCGCTTCTTCCTCGGTGATGTGGATTTCTTGTTTATTACAGCTCATCAGAAGCTCTTCTTCTAGCGGTTGGGAAAGTTCCAAAGCAGTCGCCGTATATTTCATCGGGAGCCGCTTCAAAGATCTCTCTTCTTTATGGGGTTTCGGTCTGGTAATTCATCCTTCTGATATAGTAGCTGAAAGGAGAATGCAGGGTGGTACTTCAATATCAATGTCCAAAGAGTTCCGCTTTGAGGAACCGTGGGGCTGATTCCACGGACGCAGAACAGTGAATATCACTGTAATGGCTACCGATTGAATTTATAATTTATTCGGTATTCGAGTAATTAAACAAACGCCGCCAATGCTCTTAGATGGCCTCGGCGAGGGACTCTTTGGAATCTTTCAAAGATACTCCGACATGTTTGGAACGAGTTAAAAGAGAAGCTCTTGAGGTTCTCAAGGAGGGGCGGGGGGAGGGGGGGGTATTAATTTACGACACTGTAATCGTGGTATTCATATTTCATCAAGCGCCAGCTGCTAGGGAGTAGAAGAAGATGAATGAAAAAAAGGAGGCGTCGTTCCGGGAGTAGCAACAGAGGGAGCTGTCGGGCTTCACTGCAGCAGCGGAGGAGGCGGCGGCAAATGCCCTTCGCTTTTTTTTTTTTTTGTCCCCCCCCCCCCTACCTTTGTGACCCCCCCTCACCCTACCTCTCCTGATCTTTCCCCGAGGACCGCTCTCGGTAGATGGAGAGCTAGTTGCTCTCTCCCCTGGGACGGCCGATTCAATCTCACACAAGTCTAGTCTGTCTGGATAAGTATGTCGGCCTGTGAGTGGCTTCTGTTACCTCCCAGACTGACTGGGGAATGGGGGGGGGTCGGCGTGGGGGGGCTTGCGCTACACTAATACCATTTTGTCCCCGAGATGTTTGGTTTTGTTTCTTTATCTTGGGCCCAGTGTTAACTTGCTTCTTGTTTCCGCAATGTATTCCGCACACACTTGTTGTACATAGATGCGTGGTGGATAAAAAGAAAAGCAACGGTGACACACAAGTCGGAGACTTAACGGAGCCGCAGGGTTGTTGGATGCACATTATCTCTGCTTGAATATTCGGCAAAGATGTGGGGACAAACAGCTGTAGATTTTGCTTATTTTAAACTTCTTACAAAAACGTGGCTTCATAATGCTTTACGAATGACATAATATCAGGCAAAAGTTTGGAAACACCTCCAGATTAAAACGCTCAAGTCAGTGCTTCTCAAGTATCTTTTGCAAAGCCTCCCTCTTGGATCGTGAAAATCGTTCAGGCCGCCCTACCATTAGCCATGCCAAGTATAATTGAGGTTATTAGCAATAAAAATGGTATACATTCAACTATCGTTCAACATGAACGCAAGATAAAAGAAATAAACAATGTTCAACAAACGTTTCCTACTTTTACAGTGTTTTACAGGTTAGTCTAAAACTGAAAAAAAAAAAAAAATCAAGTAGCTGCAAACAAAGTCATTTCAGGTGCATCATTCACATCATAAAGCTGACTGAGAAAATAGAAGACATGCAAAGCTATTTGTAGCATAAAAGTGCCTACTTTGAAGAATGTCAGTTATAAATCATATTTAGTCCTGTTTAAATTTTATTGACCAAATAATTAAATCAATGTTTCTTCATGATGTTGATGACGTATGCATTCAGCTAACAATCAGGACATTTTTAAATAATTTAATAAGAAAATTAAAAAAATATATATTAATGTCAGTTTGTTTTGAAATTTAAGAGCAAATCAATTGGAACAGGAAGCAACTTCTTGCTTGTGGATGCTTATTGCCTTTAGGATGGAAATTTCAAAAATAAAACAGATTATGTCGTAGAATCTATCTTCTGGACTTGAATAAAATATGCCGAGTGATACCACCACAAATATAAATAATAATAATAACAGTGATATGAGTGAGGCACCGGTTTGATTTTTGTGTTTTTATACGCAAATATTTGCCTCCACATCTCATCAAATAGCTTTTCATCCCTCCTTGTTTTGGCTTTAATCTTTCAGTGGGCATCCCGTGTGGATGTGTAATAACGTCCCGCGTTGATGCCGATGATGGGATTATAACCGTAATCTAGCATCCCGGGTGGATTGAATGTCAAATGTGTAATTAGTGTGTCTTCTGACCTCAAATCCTTTTAGCTGCCCCTCCTCACTTGGAGGTACGCAACACTGACTTCATTGTCTCCTCCAACTGAAACGTCCATTCAGGTGTTTGCTACTCACAAAGAAGCTAACATAAATGCTAACGGAACACATGTGCTGTCACAAAGTTCAGATATAATCGTGTGAGCTCAAATCAGATAAAAAAAAAATGTAATCAAAGAGCGTAATGACACAACTGCTACGTACTTGCGTCCAGGATGGTCCACACATTTTGTAGATAACTGAAATGATTACATATCGCTTTTTTTGCAAGCGGTAAAAGGCATTATGAGTGTGACTGTCCCGCCAGTATATTTCCTGAGTCAGCAACGACATTATACATTTGCATATTTAAGCAAATGTAACATCTCACTGGTAAAGGTCACATTGTTCCATAGCTTTGCTTTAAATTCAATTCAATGAGGTTGAACGGGGCCTTGGATTGGATGGGCTAGCACTAATATTGATAACCAGGGGTCAACAAGACAATTTGACGCAATTACTTAGCGGGTGTTTATTTCAGCGGGTGTTCACTTTCACAGTAATTCAACTGGCATTATTTTAGGTAATCCAAAAAAAATGCATAGTGTGGATTTAATTGCAGTAAAATAATGTTGTAGGGGACATCTGTGGAACTGGTCCACCACGATTATGAAACAGTTAAGTACCGTATTTTCCACACTATAGGGCGTACCGGATTGACAGGCTTCACACGTATCAATTTTAAACATTTTTTAAACTAGTTTCACGTATAAGGAGCAACACATTATAAGGCGCATAGAATAGAAGCTACAGTAGTGGCTGGTGTTGCATTATGGATCAAGAATCAACAGTTTAAAATAGTATAATTAGGATTCAATTAAATAAACCTTTTTTTCTAATCAATTTGCAACCAAAAAAAAACTTAAAATATATTGTTTTGTTGATTTGAAAACAGTTTCTGGATTTATTTTATAAGTGTGCTTTGTTTTACATATTTTTTGCGGCATTGCTTAAAAAAAGAATATATATTGCGCATCAAAACTGAATTTTACCTGTAGAAAATACATTTATAAACGAAATGAGGTAAAAATTGAAGAACTTAAAGGGGAATTAAGATATTTTCTTTTTTTTTGCCCCCCAAATATGAAAACCTGTGGTTTTGTGTAAGCAGCTTTCGTGAAAAAGTGATCAGTATGAACGGCAACTTTGTCAATTGAGTCTTTTACGTTTTAATCTGCCTTTGTTTAATCCCTAAATCGCACTGTCAGTTTTTGAGAAAATTGAAGGCTGTTAGGTTCGCCTTATGGTGCGAAAAATACGATTGGTGCTTGAGTTCACCTGTGGAAGAAGAGATACTATGCTTTTGAGTTCAACGCTACGTAGAATTGCTTTACCGACTAATTTGAGACCCGAATAAGAGCAAAATTGTCATCGGGGAAATTACAGCGACATTAATCCCATAAAAATTTCTGGATGTGAGTAAATTTATTCCATAGTCTGTTTTCATTGCTTAAATGCCTTTTTGGGTATATCGCCATGACCGTTTGCCCCAGGCAAAAGTTTTGCGATGAAAATCGCCAGGAAATGCACCCCCTATCTCGGAACAATCGCTACGGCATCATCTGACATCTATTAGCGGCGTTGAAGCGGAATTCTCCGCATCAAAGGCGGCGAACGGTCTCTTTAAGTCATCTGGCTTCTCCCGCCTCGGCACATGGAAGCGGCGACAAGTTTGTTAGACAACTTGTGAGCCAACAGAAGTCAAACATCTGCAACGCATCACGAGGCTCGGGGGCAGAGTGCTGCTAGGGTACATCGGCGTCTGAACTGCGATTCTATGATGGCCGACCCGCTTCCTGCCTTCGATCCGATGTACGACTGGTTCTGATCCCAACACTGCGACGGCCCTCCCCTTTCCGGAACAAAGCGGGAAAATGAATGTGTGTTTTTTTTTTTCTCGTGCTGCGTTACCTTGATTTAGAAGTTTAATATGTTCTGTGACCGGACGGTTATTCTATTTGATGTACGGAAGAAGTTCGACAAACCACGCAATTAAATGTGAAATAAGTGCTCCAAGTACTGTGGTTAAAAAAAAAAAAAAAATATATATATATATATATATATATATATGACTTGACTAATCTCTGATGTCAATCAACAACATTAAGTTGTGCTAAATTTAGTCATTTGGGAATTATGCTAATTTAGAATGCTTAAAAACAGACTAACATTGTATTGCGCGGCGTCTGTTGCCTGCAATTAGTGGTGAATTCTCAGTGGGAGCGCCATTAGCGGCTAGCAATGCTAGCAGCAACATGTGGTACCGGATGCTAGTGGTATTAGCGGTTAACAGTACTCAATTGCTCTGTATAGGCTGGTGAAAGTCGTAGGATTACTCTTCAAAGGCAGATTACAACGTAAAAGACTCAATTGACAAAGTTGCCGTTCCTACTGATCACTTTTTCCACGAAAGGTGCTTACACAAATGTGCCGGTTTAGCCAGCAAAAATGTGGTTTGATGCCTCTTCATTTTATCAACCAAATGGGCAAATATGTTTAAAATCTCATTCATGTTTCGAGAGTTAAATAGTCTGCTGCTAGTTTAAATTTGTTAAACGTTTAGGTCACAAAAGCCTCCTAAAAATGACATTTCAATTATTAAGTGGAAATATTTTATTGTGTTCTTTACTCATAACTGTTCTATAACCAACAAAACGTATTTTTATCTCATCCAAATACCTGAATACGATACAATTTAAGCAGGTTATCCGAATAACTGTCCTATAGTTGCAGCCTGACCAAATACAAGCCATCTTTTGAAAAATTAAAAATAACAATAATAATAATAATAATCAACTGAGCCGCATGCTGCTTCACCTTTTTTGTTACGTTTGCAGAAAGAGGAGAAATTGTCCATGGCAAATGTAGATCATTTAATGCTAACGCTGCTATATGACACACGCTAAACATGTCCGCCTTCTGATGACAAATCCCGGCTAATGAGCCACATGCTGCTTCACCAAATTTAAAGACATTCATCTGATCCCTAGTGGTCCATTTCCCTTACGGCGCGTTTGTTGTTTGAGACTCATTACCCGGCGCGGACGGGATCGATGCTAATTCGGGATTAACGAGCGATGTCGATTCAGCTATTGGCGAATCGGAGCGCGGCGTCGACGGCCTCATCGAGCGGATTAGAATGAGAATTGATTATCCCCGATAGGGAGACCTATCGATCTCGGCGCCGATGCGCATTTGCGCGTTTGATGCGAAAGCCGTCGCTTGCATGTCTGCATGAGTGCGTGAAATCGGTGTAATTTGTTTTCTGTGACAGTCAGGTGCTTGGAGTGGTATGATCGCAGTCATGAGATAGAACAGAAAAACACTTTTTCCCTCCAGACGGTTTCAAAGCAGATGTAAGATTTTTTTTTTAACAATTAAAATCAATTTCCTGATGCCTCGGATCTCAAGTCACACTTAGCCTCCACTTATCCCACTTTAAATTGCCAATTATATCACATGAATACAGACATGTTTTGTTACCATGGCGACCTAAGGAAAAGTAGGGACGTTGTTTGAACTTGGTGAATTTTCCAAGTTAGATTTCAAATGAATGGTGCTAATTGCGGCGAATGGCCTGGCATCAAAATTGCCATGTACAGTATTTTCACTCACAGATGCAGCACTTCATCACAAAGTACCGTATTTTCCGCACTATAAGGCGCACCGGATTAAAAGGCGCATCCTCAATTAATGACATTTTAAAACCTTTTCCACATATAAGGCGCACCGGATTATAAGGCGCACCGTCAATTAATGACATATTTTAAAACGTTTTCAATCACAATATAGTAATACTCAAAGTAATAACAATAACTCAAATATTAACTCTAAACTCTCAATAGCATAATAACTCAATGTCAATCTGAGCAACCTTGTTCTACTGTAAACACACAAAAGAAACAGCTAAAGCTTACTTTATCACTTCATTTCGCATTTACGATTCATATATAAGGCGCACCTGATTATAAGGCGCACCATCAGCTTTTTAAAAAAAATTCAGGCTTTCGGAAATTACGGTAATCTGATTATAATTTATCGATTAGCGTTGCCTCTAAGAGTCCCGTCGGGGCAGCAGACTTTCACGCCGAGCCAAACGAAGCCTCTCCAGAGACTCAACTAATTAAAAAAAAAAACACTTTTCCAGAATAAAACTTTCTCCATTGCATCTCCGGCGTTTCTACCTGAATGAAGCTTCTCATTTGCATCTCAGGCAGGAAAAAAAAAAAAAAAACAACCCTCCTTCTCTTCCTGATGTGGGTCAGAGAAAATTCGGAGGCTAGCTTGAATGCTAATTAATAATTCACAGCTGAAAGGATCCGCTCTCCTTCGCGTCGGGAGTTAAGCGAAACGACGGCGGAAAAAGACGGGAAAAAGAAAGACTGTGGCGCGCCGGGTCAAGGAGAGATTTAATGACTCGTTTGTCTCTCATTATTCCGGATAATAATTAATAGAAAACGTGTATGTGTGTGCGAATGTGTGTGTCCCACAGCTGGATTTTCCTTAAGACGTCTTGTAATTTATCTCCGTGATGATGATGTCATGATTACAAATCACTGGGATTTATTGACAATCAATAAGCTAATGGTTTCTGCCCCCACACACACAGATTCACACCCACCCCCATTAGCATACCTAATGTGGTTATGTTAATTAAAGCTGCTTGGTCCTGCTGAGGTAACATTTTTTTTCCAACATATGTGTCTGTGCTGGTTGGGTCCTCCAGGTGTGTATGTTCCTGTGTGTGTGACCTTTCCGCGGGCATAGTGTGTCGTTGGCAGCACACACATTCTCAAACACGCTCACGCAGTCACGCTCGGCCACGGTGAACCCGACCAAGATGTTTTCCGATAACCTTCACCGAACGCACATTGATACGCATTGCTTGTTGTCCCCACATGTGATTTCAAGGGAGGACTGTACCATTTTTTTTTGAGTCTTGGCAGGGCGGCGTGCAATGTCCAAACATGGCCCGCATCAACATAAATAACACTAAAAGGCTCAGAAAGATTATTTGGGGGGGATTGCAAATGGTTCAAAAAGGAGGGGCAGTACCATTTTTGGCCACAGGTGGGAGTGAACACTTCCATTGCGCCGGAAAAATCCAAAAAGAGAAGAGGGGGGAAATATTGTGCAATCCTGAAAAAAACGCATATGTTGTCCTTCAAAATCAAGTTTTAACACAAAGACAAATAGCACAATTTTGATGAAAGATGCAACATATAGCGCTGGTGTCAAACATGAGGACGGGGGGCCGTATCTGGTCTGCCATATGTTTTCAGGTGGCCCATGAATGCAAAAACTGTTAACTCAAATCTGCACTAGAATTGTTACGTGTAATAAATGCTGATGTGTATATTTGTTTTTATCATGACTTAATAATTGAACAAGTGATCATCTGGTACAAGCTAGAGATAGATGACAATTTTGAAAAATATGAGTTTCAAAAAAATGAAGGCCAAAACTAAGTTAACGTCCGGAAAACTATTTGCTTAAATTTTCAGTGAACATTATGAGATGCTGCTGACCCTGGGAACTGTATGCTCCTCCTGTTTTTGTTTTAATTTAAATCTAAAAAGGTGATAATCATTTTAACATTGAAAATATTTAAAACAGTTTAATATTTAGTTTTCGAAATGGACCATTTTTTTTCTCTTAGTGAAAGCAAAAGTCAATTCCAAATATTGGTTATTATCTTTCTTGCAGGTTAATAATCATTGTTGACCCTGTGTTTTATTTTAGTTTTTTTTTTTTTTTTTTTTTTAATACACTAGTCTGTCTCTACACTTGATATTAGGTTTAAAATTAGGTTTCGGATTTAGCAATATTTGGCGAAAAAAAAAAAATTATATATATATATATATATATATATATAATATATAAATATAAATATATATATAAAAATACATATATATTTATATATATAAATATATATATTATATATATATATATATATATATATATATATATATATATATATATATATATATATATATAAATAAAATATGATATATTTTTTTTTGGCTAAATATTGCTAAATCTGAAACCTAATTTTAAACCTAATATCAAGTGTAGAGATAGACTAGTGTATTTAAAAAAAACTAAAATAAAATACAGGGTCAACAATGATTATTAACATGCAGAAAGACAATAACCAATATTTGGAATTGGCTGTTGCTTTCACTGAGAAAAAAAAATAAAAAATAAAAAAAAATAATAATATATATATATATATATATATATATATATATTTTTTTTTTTTTTTAAATGTTTAATTAGCTGTGGCGTCATGACTACAGAGGCCCACAGCAACAATTGATTTGACACCGCCACTAATCATGACTAAAAAAAAATAAAATAAAATGGATAGTCAATTTGCATGAGCGTCCAGCCGTTGCAAAAAAACAAACAAAAAAATGCGTCTGTAAACGGAACGAGCAAACTTATTAGATGGCTTCAAACGTACATATTCTGCGACATGCTTGCCTTTCTTTTCCCTCCGCAAAGCACAATTATCCCAAACAAAACATATTCGGTCCTCTGATTGGCGCTGGAACCCTTGAGCCGCTATTAAGCGTGACGGAAAGGAACAAAGCGACGCCCGATTTCGTTTTGACGGCGCCAAGGCTCATCATCTCTCAGCATTTACACAATAAAAGATTTTTATCGGCGCCCCGTAACGTTCGTCCGACAAAACCCGAGTGCGGCGGACACGCATTTGGCTCACAAAAGCTTGTTTTCTTTTCTACGAGACGGGGGCATTACCGCATGCTTGACCTCTCCGCCATAATAAGCTCCCTCCATTCCGTCGCCTCTTATCAATAACTCCCACAATGCATCTTCCCTCACCATTCTTTTTTCCAGTCCGCTTCCTCCCGTGACACTTATTATAATGTCATCGTATGATTGAATGGGACCGCTTCGCCGCGCGGTATTAATTTCACTTTCTTTTTGGCCGCCTTATTTTCTTTTTTTTTTTTATTCCGTTCTCCCACCGTTGATATATCCCACCTATGTCTTTTGGGGGAATTTCTGACTCTGACCTTTGCAGTGAACGTCGCCTCCTCCTGGACTACCAAAACGTCGGCCACTTCATTAGGGACACTTGAGAGAGATAATACACGATTGTGCGAATAGAAAAATCTCAAATATGGATAATAAAACCAACTGTAAGTGCGGATACCATTTTTTTTTTTAACTAAAAGCCGTGGCTTTTTTCTCATGATTTGAGCCCTGCGACTTGTAGTCTACCTTTTTTTTAATAATCTCTCAGTAAAGCAATTTATGGAACGAATATGAAATAGAACTAAAAAGATGTGACTCAATTGCCGTGCTCAAACTTAAGAAAAACATATTGAAAATATGCATGAATAGAATCTTGAATAAGATGAAAAAGATTTGTGACTTGAAAATTGCGTGATTGTAAATATGAATTATGTGCAATGTATTTATATGTTCATTAACATTATTAAACAAATGGAAACAGAAGAAGACACTTTGAATTACTGATTTTTGATTTGAACTTATTTAATTTAGTAGTCTATTGTCATATTGAAAATATCCATCCATCCTCTAAAAATATGTTGGTGTTAAACATGCAGACATGTTCAGTCTGTTAAATAAAATTTTGCTATAATCAGGCAATTATTTACTTATTTTTTCAAAAACATCCATTTACCATCATTCTGCATAAATATCTGAAGTTACAATATCTGATGTTATCTGGTCTGGTGCATCTTACCCGTGACATTTTTTTTTTTTTTTCTCAATTTTTGCCGCTGCAGTTTATAGAATAAAATATATATAATTGGCTTTACTCTAATTTCTATTTTTAAAAAAAATACAGAATCTAGATGATCATGTTAATGCAGTATTTTGCGCTTTTCTGCAATGTAAAATGATGGGAAAAATCTGGTTGTAAAGAAAAGTACAAAGTAGTAATTGGTGTCAAACAAGTAAATCTTGCTCATATTTTGTGCTATATTTACGATTTAACCAACCACCATAAGACATAATGCGCATTTTACACAATTATGTCGGCTTTTTCCCCCGCTATTTGCGGGACGGCTCAAAGCCCTCGCCCTCGAAAATAACCACAAATTACTGCATCATACGGCTTCCATCTGGAAAAAAAATAAAGCTATTACCTGTATCAATACTAACAATGATTATTACAATTCCTCACGCGTGGTGAGTACAGCCTGTTCGGTGATGTATGCTTTTCATGCGCTTCCTGTTTTCTTTCATCATCCGCTCGCCCTGAGCCATTCCATTCTGGTCTTATACAATGCATAGGCAAGTGTGTTTGTATTCATTATGACGTCGACGAGTAGGAGTAGCGCAAGGTCGCTGGGTTTTTTCAGGCGTACTTGATGGCACAGAATATTGAGAGAGAAAAGGCAGGGAGGAGAATTGAGCGAATTTAGTCCAAATTGGGGAATTTGGGGACGTTTTGGCAATGCTAAACTTTATTTTAGACCTGCCTCGAGAACATAAAACAAATGAAAAAAAATACATCAAAATAGATGCCTGGTATTGAAAAAAAAAAAAAAAAAAAAATGTAAAAATGCTTCTGTGGGAGTCAATAAATTTAATATCACTCATAATAACATCATTAAGACACCAGAGCTTGAGAATCGGCTAATTAAGCAACATTTATTTTCCAGATAATTTAAAATCAATTATTTTTGTCCTTTTTGTTACCAAGAATGTAATAATTTGACAAAAACCTATTAAAAAGTACAAAAACAAATGTTTACACTCGCCAATGTTGATCTGCACAGGACATTTTTATTTCAAATAAATAAAAAAATCCATCTTAGTTTTTTTTCCACAAAGATTTTAATGGCTCTGATGAGCATTTGACTGTGCATTTAATGTCCATCAAATAAGTCTTTAATTTACAGACATGGAGGGTAATGCTGAAAGCAGAAGGTTTTACTTGAATCATTATTTTTAGTCAAATAATTAAAAATACCCTGTGTTTTTTTTTCCCCCCCATACACAATTTTTTTTTTATTTAACAATTTTAATGACGGTGCACAGCTGTGTATGTTCCGGTATTTTTCCTAATTACCGTGGGCCAAAATGCGATAAGTGAATTCCATGACGAACTTTAAACATAAAGTGTATGAAATGTGTTTAATAAACACTACGGCCAGAGCACACCCCACACCCTTTACCCACAATGCAATGCTTATGTTAAAAGGTCAAACTCACTCTGTATCACAGCATAGTCACTTTCTCATGCATCCGCTCACACCCCTCCCCCTTCCACACATGTACACCTCCGCACAGCTCTGTCACTCACGGCCACAAGCGCACTATTTAAAAGGAGTCATGAAGAGTTGTTGCCTTATGTGACACCAAGATTATCGATGTAGAATGACGAGTTTTGAATCAAAATAAATACATTAGGGGGTGAGCAAGATCAAGTATTAACAGGCTTAGGTGGTAAAAAAGGCGAATCACTGTATCGTTGAAACACTGTATTATCAAAAATGAATTGCTTGTATTTTTTGACCATGTGTTTTAGAGCATTTCAAAGTATTTCTAACTTTTTGACACTAAATGTTAATGCTGAAAGCCTACATAATCTCATGCAAAGAGTTAGGAATGGAACCTCCTTTTCATAAACACTTGGACTCATTAGGCTTCTCTACTTTAAACGTTGATCCTAATAGGAGTACTTAGGGAGCTAAGTATGTTTTTAAAAAGGTTGAGAAGCACTCGCATCACCGGTCCGACCTTGAAATTGATCGTAGAGAATATCGTGCGAAGCGAGTCCTTGAAATCGTTCAGTAACGATCTCAAGGTGTAGCTCGTGTCTTGTTTGGGTTTCAAAGATCATCCAGACGTCTTATTTCCAGACGATAATCTGGCTTTGCGCGCTCGCAGCTTCCTTGAGAGCGACGCGAGTGGCGCGTCAACAGGTTCTTGATGAAAAGGCCGCCATGAAAGAGAAGTGTCTCGCTTTGACGCCGGAAAATCTCATTTGCGGGGATTGCGATATCGTGTTTATCCTTCAGACGCGCAAGGGAGGGATGGGTTCAAAGAGCGCTTTGTTTGAAGAGCGTCGACGAGGAGGACAACGAAGGGGAGGTCGGGACGTCGCGGTTGACGGGAGCTTAAATTTCAGGGCGACGTTCGGGTGAAGAGGAATCCGCTCTGCGCAGTAAAAATTGATAGCGGGAATAGTTTCACGCGGTTTCACAGGCCACTTGATGACGACGGTTTGGTTAAGAACACTTCCTCTAATAGAGTCGGCTATTTAACGACTACGTGACGAATCGCCCCCTTTTTATGTGCGAAACCCACAAGGTGACACCCTGAGAAGACTCACTGCAATATAATAATATCAAATGTTCGGTATAAACAAAATTACATCTCATGAATAGTTAATGCAGCAATGTAAACATTCGGAATAAGTTTTGCCTCACTAGTGTTTTTAACTCTTATTTAAGCACCAGACCGTTTAGTAAGTAGTAGTCATGTATTAATGGCATGTAGTACTTTGTTTATAAGTCTAGGATACTTGGAAATAGGGCAGAACGATTATGGCCAAAATAATTATCACAATTTTGGTCAATGTTGAAATCACGATTATTAATCACGATCATTCATCATGTTGGATCAGTATAGAAACAAGGCTTTAAAGGTTGATATTTACAAAAGTGATTAAAAAAAAGGAGAAAAAGAAATGCACTCTCCAAGAAACGGAAAAAAACTTGGCACACAGGGCAACACAGCTAACTAATGAAAATAAATAAGCCTACTTCCAACAAAGAATATGATTTACTCGAGCAATTTTTAATATTTTAACAGTCAAAATGTCATTTTTGGTTATTTCAAACCAAATGAATTCAAAATGTTCAGATTTTTTTTAAATGAGTCTCAATTGACAGTTAGCATATTAGGAATCAGGTGAGAAACAACACAATTTCACACTGGTAAATAATCTATTAGGGTGAGAAAAGCAGAGGCTTTTGTCATGCTAACATGTGGGAAACTTTGCCCCCTAGTGGTAGAATGACAAAGTGCTTAATTTGATTACAGACCAGGCGTTTGTTTTTTTTTGGCGAATTTTTAAATTTCCCAGGTCTTGGCGACCCCAAACAACACACAATGATCTTTTACAAAACAGACCAAGATATTTTTGCTTTTTAGTCGCGGAGGATGACGTTCGTATTCGCTTGAAGAGGCTGTTTATCCACATTTCTATCCCGCTTCAAACACAATTGGGCCACCTCTTTGTAAAGTTCCGCTTGTGTACAAATGCGTAACCCTGCTGAAAATCGATCAAAACAACACCTCTTGCCCTTGGTGGGGGTTGTGAAAAACATTCGCAGTCCACGCGCAATCCTACAAAGCAAAGCTGAGCCAAGATCTGTCTTTTGGGTCTCGGGCGTCATGTACTACCCCGAGATAGGAATGAACCTTTTTAGGGGGGGCTATGATTCAAACATTTCATCACCAATCAATCAAAGAGCCTTTCCTTTGCGAAAAAAAGCACAAAGAAGCTCCGGGAGGTGGCGCCGAGACAAGTTCTAATTGGCTTTGAGGGCTTTTGACAAAAAAGAGGAATGAGTTTCATTGAGACGAAAGATAGGGGATGAGATGGCGGCTCAGAAGGACAACAAAAACAAGGGCTTCTCTGTCGAGCTAGGCTGGGATTAGGAAGGGGAGGAGGGTGAGTATCCTCTAGCTTTTACGTTAGTAGTGAATTTGAATGTTTTGATTGCTTCATTATTTTAATCCAGAAGTTCTCAAATTGGGGTGCATGAAGGTACTTTAGGGGTTAGGTGAGATTTAAAACAGGGTTTCTGCAGTGGTATATTTTTATTTTCAATTTAAGAGCAAACCAATAAGAAGATGAAGCAACATCTTGTTAAATAGTGTTATAGAGGCATCTTTGCAAAGGTTTGTGTACCTTTAAGTTTTACACAGTTTCACAGTTTTTGTTTGTAAAAAAAAAAAAATGCAGCCGATTAGCCACAACTAAAACAGCCTGGAGTTGCTGGATAAACTGTGCTTAAAGATAACACTACAAATGTACTGAAAATTTTGGACTATAAAGTGCTAATTTAAGTCGCTACTTTTTCTTTTCATACTTTGAGCCCAACAGTTAATACTCTCCACTATCTCTGTTTAGTTTTTTTTTTTGTTTTGTTTTACTAACCAATAGGGACAGTCTCCTGGTAAACAAAGGAAGTCAGAAGTAGACGGTATTAAAGTACTGATTTTGAATTAATTGATAGTTTACCCTCTGCTAAACGTAATCACGCATCATGCATGTTACTGTTGTGTTGGTGCGGTATTCTAACAATCCAAGTGTGTCGTGTTTTGTTGAAAATAAATTGGTGCCGCTTTTATTTTACACTGTAATGCGATGCGGCCTATACATGACAAAAAATAATTTGCTGTTAAAAATGTCTGCTGAGAAACACTGCTTTAATCATTTTTAAGTTATAGCAAAACATTTAAGTATATTCATAAAATTGTTGATTAAAATGTTTTACATTTTTTATTGTCACATTTTACAATGTTTATACACACATGGCATTTTTTTTTATTTCATTTTGCCTCATCAATGAATGCCTTTCAAAAAAAAAAAAAAAAAAAAAAAAAAAAGAAAAGACCTTTGCCTTACCCGGGATTAAATGAACAGCAGTAAAATGGGTGGGGTAGAGAAAACAGTGAAGGACAAAGACCCGTGTGTGTCCTCTGGCGTCCCCGCTGATTGTTGGCGTGCGCATCGGGGGTTGGTGGGTTGGTTGGTTGGTGGGGGTCTTGCCAGCGAGGGGCTCATTTAACCGAGCTAATTAGGGTCATCACACATGCAAGCGACACTGCTAATCAATTGGAGCGATCCGTGCGCACTCTCCCCATCCCCCAACATTCCATCATGGATTCCTGACAATCCATTATCAATTAGAGAAAAAAAAAAAAAAAAACACAAACAGGCTTGCGTGTTGCTCATTTATTCAGTGTGGAGGCCTTGGCGTGTACTCTTAATTCCCGCCGTGCGAGTGACGATCAATCATGTGTGGAAATTAAAGGCTGCTGGCTTTAATGTATGCACAAGTGTGTGCAAAGTTACGTTCAAGTGCCTCAAATTAAGTCGCATCAATCATGGCGCTGTTTTTAAATTTGTTTTTCGAACCCGGGTTCGAGTTCGGGTTTCAGACGACGGCTAGGATTTCAAATTAACTTTTCAATTTATGATTAGGGTTGCAAAAAGTGCCTAGGTTTCAAGTGAAGGTTAAGTCAAGGTCAGAGTTTTAAATTAAGGTCGCAAACAATACATTCTTTGGAATTAAGTAAAAAAAATAACCCAAACATGGGTCAAAAATGGAGTGACCCAATATTTGGCTCAATTTGGTCAACTGAACCCAGAGAGTTGAGTCTTCAAGACCTACAAAGGCCACAATGCACGTCCAGAATAAGTAGCCCTAGAAATGTATATTAAATATTGATAGGGCTTTATTAGCCATCCCAATATCTTTACTTGCTTTCTGCATGATGAATATTCTGCTGTGCAATCAAGCCATTAAGCATAATGAATAAAAAATGCTTCCTAGCTATTAAAGGGCTAATGGTAGGGACGCGACCAGATCACAAAAGCTGGATCTCCAAAGGTCGGCCGGGGTCACGCTTGGCTAATGCTAACGTAAACGCGCCGTCGCCCGCCGGATGAATGGAACTCAGTAGATGTCAGACTGACGTGCGGGGGTGGGCGAGAGGGGGTCTTTAAAAGCTTAGTGGCTTTTGAGACCTTCTGTTCTGGCCCTTGCCTCCTCAATAGAGCAAAGCTAATCGGGGGGGGGCTTCGGCGGGGGGGGTCTCCAATTCGCTATCGGATGAATGTGGGATCTGAAGGGGGAAGCGGTGACTCGCAGTCTCGCTCAAGGACACCCGAGGTGGAGATAGCGAAGCCAGACAACTCAAATGTATTACAAAGCGTGAAACTGACTTTGCTTCAGTTTCAACGATTCGCATGGAAAGTTCTCGCACTTTATGCTCTTGTTTTTGTACGTCCCGCACACATTGCAAACCGAATTTCATCAACAGGCTGCAATGGATGAAGAGTAATGACAAACTGTTAATAATACACAATGATCACAGACCTATTTTAAATGATTTTTACTGTACTGTTTTACTGTTTCTCAATTTAATTCCAATTATCCAAATGCGTGTACGCATCTTCAAACTAGAGTGGCGAAAATTTGACAACATTTACGCTTTTTTGTACATTAGATTTAATAGATTCACTGGGCAAAGGGTGATTTTAGAGCAGATTGTCCTCGATCGCAGTCTATTTGTCCCTAGTAACGGATACAAAACCAAAGATCTCAAAAACTCCGACCAAAGTGGAGATTTGCCAAATTCGGATCTGCATTTATGCGTTGTAATCATAAATCGACGTTTTACGTCAACACTATTTCCCGCCAAAGCGGACGCCGGTGACGGAATTTCTTTCTGATTGGACAAAATTTGATTACCGCCACCTAGCGGCTTGGCATGATTCCAAATGAATAAAACCGCACTATGCGAATTTGAGAATATGCGGGTGACTAGGCCTTAGCCACAATTTTAGTGTTTCCGTTGTAATTAGATAACTAAAAGTACCAAAAGTAACATGAAATTCTAAAATTAAATACAGGACTACTACTACTTTGCGCAGCTTGCTAACAGCGTTGCTAAGCTAATGTCCATGTTTTTTAACATTAGTTTTGCCTCTGACAACATGGCTCCTGAAAGTCTGTTTACATATAACAAGAGCAAACGGGACTAGTTTCTGTTCATGGAAACGCCGGTTCGTTTATTCCCAGTGTGTCAAATTGAGATTTCACTGTGGCTCAGTTTGACCTGGATGATTTTGACAACACAACCTCAATGTGTCAATAGCCACAGATCCAAGTTGCGATAATAGGTCAAAGCTGCTGTGGGTTTACACTTTGAGGTTTGGCTTTTGGGCTGTCACAATGCGAAGAACGGGCTCAGCGCCACCTGCAAACTTGAGCTGCTCGGGTACCCGAGAGGCTCTACCGTAATCTCCCTCAGAATTAATACTTTTTCCGCATGAGTGCGTCCATCAGAAGACGGCGTGTTATCCCGAAAGACAAAGAAAAAGGAAAAAGATGGTGTCTGAATTTTGGATGTATTTAACCTCTCTCACTAGCTCCATCACTGAGAGGCCCCCCCCCCCACCCCCCCCCGGCAGGCTCCCGGGGGTCACGGTGTCAGCTGCGGAATAATGGGACAGCTGTATCCAGATGAGGCACAGGACAACAAGCTCCCTGGGGAGGGGCTTGAGATTAAGCCAATTAGTAGCTGTCAATCACTGTGACTTATCAAAGGCAGTTGGATCAATATATGGATATATGGTGAGGGGGGGGCAGATGATGTGGAAAATGGACAATGGATAAGTGAATGGGATGATCAGATAGCGGTAGTGATGATGAAAAGTGTGGTTATAGCTTCCCGACGCCCAGTTTGTTCATTTGTGTCCACTGAAGTGGACGTTTTTGGTCTGGGACTTTTGACTTATTCAAGCTAGTCAACAAAGTCCTGGTGTGCTCAGTGGAGGACATCCTGGCCTTGCAAATGATGTCTCATGTGTTTGGGTGGAATGCATTTGCGGTCTCGCTGGGGAAAATGGACACAAAAGTGGACATTAGGGACATCGCAGCAACAAACTTTTAAGGAAGCCCATTCAAGCAGAAATGCTACTGGAAGCTTACAGATTTGGAAATCTAAAACGATTTTCCCTGGTTTGTTGACCTGGCGTACGATACCGAAGGCGTGACGCGCGTGTCGAAGTCGACCCGTGAATTTGTCAGATGAGGCGTTAATGCGGTGCAGCGTGACATTGAACGCTTGGGACTGGCTTGCCAAGACGCTTCGCATTGAAAGCAATCGTCAGTTCTGTCGACGAGGCCACGCATCTAATTACATGAATGTGTGAAGCCGCAAATCAACTGTTTGAAAGAGTGAAAAAGAGGTGCTTCCAAATGTTTTTTGCCCCCACTAAGAACACCCTGTGAAATATTTTTACGGTCAAGTGCAACCCAACCGGTGTGAAGCTTTTTTAAACTTTGGAATGAGATTGTAGTATTATCTCTTGGAATATTTTATTCAGCAACTCCAGAAGATAGCTTGCGTAATAATATTGTGTCACTGATGACAGGTCACATTTATATAGGACTTAAATGGGATGTTAAGCCAAAATATACTGTATGTCCGTTGTAGAATGTTCTATGGACTGGTGGAAACATGGCATTCTGATTAATATTGCGTTTGTGTTCAGTCCTCGAGAGCCGGTATCCTGCCCCTTTTCGATGCTTCCCTCCAAACACACCTGGTTCAAATGATTACCGTATTTTCCGCACAATAAGGCGCACCTAAAAACCTTTAAAAAAAAAAAAAAAAAAAAAAAAAAAAGCTGATGGTGCGTCTTATAATCAGGTGCGCCTTATATATGGATGAATATTGAGATTGGTAGGTGGGGAATTAAGTGATAAAGTAAGCTTGACCTGTTTCTTTTGTGTGTTTACAGTTGAACAAGGTTGGTCATGTTGACATTGAGTTATTATGCTATTGAGAGTTTAGAGTTATTATTGTTATTACTTTGAGTATTACTATATTGTGATTGAAAACGTTTCAAAATATGTCATTAATTGAGGGTGCGCCTTATAATCCGGTGCGCCTTATAGTGCGGAAAATACGCTAGGTTAATTTTCAAGCTCCTGCTGAGCTAACCCTAACCCAACCTTAACCCTAAATATATGTCCGTTGTAAAATGTTCTATGGTCTGGTCTAAAGATGGCATTCTGATAACTATTGCGTTTGTGTTCAGTCCTCGAGAGTCTGTTTCCTGCACCTTTTCGATTATTAATTGATTGTATTAATTTCCAAGCTCCTGCCAAGCTTGTTGATGAACTAATCATTTGAATCGGGTGTTCTGAGAGGAACCTGGAAAACACGGACTCTGGATCGTGAGGACCGGAGCTTGATACATGCTCTAGAGCAAAGGTGTCAAACTCCAGTCCTCAAGGGCCGGCATCCTGCATGTTTTCCGGTTTTCTTTCCCCAACACACCTGATTCAAATGATTAGCTCATTAGCAGGCTCTGCAGGAGCTTCAAAATGATCCCAATCATTTGAATCAGGTGTTTTTGAGGGAAAGGGTTTGAAAACATGTAGGATACCGGCCCTCGAGGACTGGAGTTCGACACCTGTGCTCTAGAGCATAGGTGTAAAACTCCAGTCCTCGAGGGCCGCTATCCTGCCTGTTTTCCGATTTTCTTTCCATAACAGACCTGATTCAAATGATTAGCTTATTAGAAAGATCCGCAGGAGCTTGAAGATGTTCCTAATCATTTGTGCAAGGTGTGTTTGAGAGAGACGATTTGAAAACATGCGGCCCTCGAGGACTGGAGTTCGGCACCAGCGCTCTAGAGAGCATGCGTATAAATTTCTCCATGTGCCCTAAAGGAACAGGCGAATACATTTGAAAAATGACGCCTCAGATGAAAGAAGATAGCTATCAGCTACATGTATTTTATCGCTCGTATTGTTTTTCGCTATCACCAATACTTTCCTGATTTGTTTTGACAGTCGGCAACCGATTGAACGCATGCTACCGACTCAAAGAAATCAGCTATTTTTTTCCAAATTAGATCACAATAGCGGCTAAATTTTCATGTCTGGTACTGAGATGACACCTGGGTAGGGTGAGGACTAATTACAGTAGTTGTAACGGTGTTTTGAGCATAACAAGTGCCGCCTTCTTGATTTGTTATGACAGTGGGCAATTGTTTGAAAGCAAGCTACAAATACCTGCGGGAAGCACACGAGTGGCTACGTTGATTTTTTTTTTTTTTTTTGGTTTTTCGACTGGATGGTATCATTGTGAAATGTTGATTTTGGAGCATTAAAAAAAAGTCTTAGGGGGAGACGGGAAGGAGAAGGGCAAAGAAAACAATCCGGGAGAGATGACGAATAATGTCGAAATAATATTCATGCTAATAAAGATTCCGCCTGCGTACCCGAGGGGTATTAAAATGAAAAGGTGTGCAAATCACATCCTCCCTCCGTACTCTCTCCGGCTCTTTTGCATTCGCGTATTTGTTGCTTTACTGCTCGGAGAGTTTCAAATGAGTTTGTCACGACTAAGGACGTTAGGAGAGAAAAAAAAAATCCCAGCAGAGGAATGAAAGAAACGCAGGGTGGAGAATGACAACGAGGCTGCGGAGAGGATGCGAGATTTTTCCGATAGTGAATGAAGGCGACACTTCCACCATATTAGCGGTATCATTGAGAATGAGCGCTATCCTTCCAGCGCAAATGGAGTGAAAGGCATGGAGAGGAAGGCCCCGTATAAACATTACCGCAAATTAATGGCAGGCTGAAAAGAAAGCAAGTAAAATGGATTAGGGATGAAGGGGGAGAAAGGGATGGGAATGAAATAATATAGGAATGGAAAAAGGAAATTTTAAAAAAAGGGCGAATGAGCATGAATGACGGAGGAAATGGGACAGAAAAATGAGACGAGGGAGGAAAACGAGGAGGGGAGGAACATCTGGTATGAGTCTCAAAAAGTTCCATACAATTTCAATGTGTGTGTATGTGTGCCAGAATGTGCGTGTGTGTGTGGTATTTGGAAAGGGGGGGAAGGGGGGGGGGGGGGGGGGGGTTGTTAGTCTAAAGCAATGATGCACAAAGACACACCAACCGGGCCTGCCACACTCATTTATGTTCAGCTGGGTGCATTCAGGGGTAAAAGGGAACTAAAGGTTTGGGGAAGCGGAGACAAAGCAAAAAAAAAAAAAAAAAAATTCTAAAATGTGAATCTGGTTTAATAAACTCAACGACCACATAATTTGGTTAAAAGTCGAAACGAACAAAGGTAACGAGAAATGAGAAATTCTTTGACAGCGTGCAGTATTTTCTTCAATTACGTTCACGTCAAAAGCTTCTCACATCAAAAAGGAAATCTTTGAAAGAAGAATTGAACCAGGGAGCTGAAATTTCACCCAGATGGTGACAACATATTGTTCAAAATGGCACAACCACTTTTTTTTAAACTCACACTACCAGGAGTGTGCCATACATTGGCTAAAATACTGCAAAAATGTGGAAAATAATGGCCCAAAAATGATCCAAAATACTGCACAAAAGTTGAAAAGAGGTCAAATTGTTTTATGCTGGGGATGGAGGGTATCAAACGAACGAACAGTATGGGTACTGTTTACTACATGTACTATGTACTCTTTCTGGAATTGGCCTGAAAAAAAAGCAGCGAACATCAAGTTCTGACGGCGAAATTGTCCTATAGTTATCTATAGAACCTAATAGCATGAAAAGTAGCTTCAGCAAAAATAAACGCACACAAAAAAAAAAACACAGCATCAAATATGTCAAAAGATAGAACTCCAAAAGCTTAAATATTTACACCAAAATTCCACAAAATTTGGTATCCCCAATGAAATAAAACCACAATGTCTACACAAAGAAAACGAACACCTGGCTGTAATTACCGCAATGTATGCAACAGTTCATCCGATCATTGTCTACGTTTCATCACGTCCTACATTATGCATAGTGAGAAAGTTCCCATTCCCAAAAATAAAGATTTTTGGACAGTATCCAAATCATTACAGAGACTTTAAATGCAACGATCACTGCAGTGCAATCCAAACAATATTTTTTTTTGATGAAAGATGTTCATTTATTACACTTAGGTATCTAATACTTCGCACTTATCAAATGAGTCCATCTACACGAAGTGTTTAGCCGTGCTGTCTTTTCTCCATTTATTTCTCATTATTCTAAAAACATGGCTGTATTTCCAAATATAATTCTAGTTCTGAGTAATATGTTCTTTGAGCGGATGTCTGGGACTTCTGACCAGCCGTCTGCCCGTCTTCCTCTTTGTGACGGAGGGTTCCTCTTTATTGAGGCCTTAACAAGTGTATTTTCCGTGCGTTTTAACCCTTATGCCGCCGCTGAATTATTCATTGGTTGGCACACACAAACGCGCACAACACAAGGTCGGCTAATGGTCGCAAAGCCATACATTTGTAAATGAGGCTAATCCACCTTGTGTGAAGGAAGGTTTAGATGGGTCCAGCTTAACCACAAGGAGCGTTTTGTCCGACGGGAATTTTCACGTTGTGTGTTTTAGCTGTTGAGTGCAGCACCACAATGACCCTCGCAGAACTATATGTTGTGCGAATGTGAGTGGGAGGGTCTCGCTTCTACGCGACCCATTTGTACCCAGACAATAAGAGATAGAGGCCTTAAGGGTACAAACCTAAACGGGCCAAATAGGACGACGTATAGACAAGCAGGGGGACACACTCGAGAGATTCGGGGCATGTACATGTCAACGACAGTGCAGCAAAAGTAAAATGTCGGACTGGCCTGACGAAAGTATGAAAATGTCCTATCTGATGGACACCTGGGATCCGCAAAATGACATTTTGAAATACAACGAAAGTCAAATCAGTGTCATAGGTGGCGGATTTTTTTTTTCCCCGAGTTGTATAATAAGTTGTGTAATGTACTTGAATACTCTCAAGCATAGAGCGGTAGTGTGTTCAAGGCCAGGTTTAAGTGCTTCAAAAAGAATTAAACTGCTTTCCAAATGCCAAGCGGTGAAGCTTTTAGCAGAAAGAGACCTTGGACACGGTTAGATAAATGGAGGTGAAATGATGCACACACATAGTAATGGGTACGGTCGAGAGAATGGGGGAAGTAGAATAGGAAGGTAAGGAATGAAGAATGGTAGTGTACGTTGAATGGGTAAGGAATGTGGGTAGGTGTGTAATGAATGTTTGTCAGAAATAAACGTATATCCGTAGATGGGGGTGTATCTCATTAACTTCGTCCAATCAGTCAGTAGGCGGTAGGTAGGGTAAGGTAGGTTGGTAAGACAACAGGGTAAGGTATATATTTATAAAGGTTTGTTGGTAAGGTAGGGTAGGTCATTAGGTAGCATTGCTTTGAAGGTAAAAAATGTCTTGTGAAAGGCAAGGTATAGTACATAGGTGTCCAGTCCTCGAGGGCCGGCATCCTGCGTGTTTTCCGGTTTTCTTTCCCCAACACACCTGATTCAAATAATTAGCTCATTAGCAAGCTCTGCAGGAGCTTCGAAATGATCCCAATCATTTGAATCAGGTGTTTTTGAGGGAAAGGGTTTGAAAACATGTAGGATACCGGCCCTCGAGGACTGGAGTTCGACATCTGTGGTATAGTAGTTGGACAGGGGATGTAGAGATAAGCGCGGTAGGGTTTAAGGAGGTTGGTTGTTAAAGAAGGTCTGCAGTAAGGATGGGTCAATAATCGGCAGAGGTACTTTTTTGGTGCAGATATTGGTTATTTTGACCAATAAACGCATCAAATATTTTGAAATGTGGGATGGCCCGTCATGAGATCGATTTAAAATCTCACTTCAGGGAACCGTGTATTTGAATTTTCAGTTATGTTTTTAAGGGATTCTGCTGAACCCGTGAATTTTTAATTTTATGGTAGGGTAGGATAGTAAGTGGGGGGGTGGGTACGATAGATCAGGAAGTAGGGTAGGTGAATAAGAGCGTTCGTTGAAGGTAAATGGTGCAGGAGATAAATTTACTCTAATAATAGTTTCAAAACAGCACAAAGTGATGTTTTTTTCAACACCTCATAGCAAGATTAGTAAATCATTTGAGAAGGTGGTGAAGACCAAAGACTCCAAATAGGAAAGAAAATTGGAGGGGGTGTGGGGGATACTGGAAGACTGATGAAGTGAGTCCAAAGGGGGACTCAGAATGGAAACTAGTGGCGTATAGTACTTTATTCTTCATTGGCTATTGACCTGTATATGCGTGGGTGTGTATGTGCGTGTGCGTATGTGTGTGATGCAGGTTTAGCAGCTGTGAAAAGTTCTGCTGAGACAAACCGGGTCTGACAGCAGTCTCACACAGACACACACATATGGACGAAGCCTCCTGCTGCCATTTGAGCAGATGTTTGCTTTGGCCTTGACTGGATCTCACTTTGATGAGTTTTCCATAAGAAAGGTCCCCCCCAAAACCAGGTCGCATGAGCTCGCTGCGGTTTTGGCAGACCCATCAAACTGATCCTGATTGGCCAGACGTGCAAACCTAAGCAAAGTCTGATTTTTTCTTTCCTTCACGGCACTGACGCTCATATTTCATGTCTCGTCTTTTTCACTTCGCTCTTCAAACCTCATTTGTACGGCATTAGCTCACGATACCGGGGTTCAAATCGGAGGTAAGAAGTACCTCGGTCCTAATGTGAACAAAATAACATGAGCGCAGACAGAAGCAGGGGTCAAAGTGAGGGTGGACATCTGTCTCAATTGTTTGGCCCAGTGAGGAAAAATGGAGGAACGGGTCATGGAACGCTAGAATATTGCATATCCAGATACTGATACTCAATGACGGAGCGCAGTACTGTAAATAATAATATTGAAAGATACATGACACAATTGGTGCTGCAGATTATATGCAGTTGTGGTTTATGGTCCGAAAAATATGTTAGGTAGGAGCATTTTTTGGTTGGTTCGTTCGTTGGCAAGGAAGTAAAACTAGGTCGGTAAAGATATTATGTTGGGTAGCTAGCTAGCTAGCTAGCAGAGCAGGTAGGCCAGTCGGTAGCTCGGATGTTTAGGTAAGTCGGTTAGTTGATTTGTCGTCACCTTCCTAAAATAATGGCCTTCTTTCGCAAAGACGAAAAACTGAACCGCATAGTGAGGCCTTGTGTATGAATTGTGCTATATAAGTTTCCTTGCCTTGTCTTGGTAGGCTGCGGTATTGATTTACCGTTGATACTCAAATCAGATGCAAGGACGAGTTTCGAGTTGTAACTCACCTAATCTAATAGAAAAAAAAAAATCATTAACTTCCTCTGCGTCTGTGACGGATGAAGTTGCAGTTGGCATCCTTCTTCCCTCACCACCTCTCCATCATGTTTGGTTTTCTCTGCCGAATCTCTCTGGGCCTCGGCATTCATTCACATATTTGTATTCACCTTGCAAGCCGAGGGAGCTTGCCTGCTTTATGGAATGCAAAGTCATTGTTTGCGCCAAGGAAGCCCAGCGTTTACCAATAGCTCCGCTTTTTTTTTTAATTGCAGCTTGACATCAATTTGAAGGGCACACCTGTGCTGAAAGACCCTTTTCAGACGAGGCTCATTGATAGCTTGAAGTCAATTGTGAACATATCTATTGTTGCGAATTTTGTCACGAGGAAGAGGATGGATGGAATGACTCACCAGGTTTAGTTTTAGGCTTCAAATTCTTTCTTGACCAAAGCGGTGAGGTAGGACAGTTAGGGTGAGCAAGTAATGCAGGCTATAAGTTAAGTTAACAATAGATAAGTAAGGTAGGCTATGACAGCTTGGAAGTTCAAGTTTGGATTTTTTTCTAAGGGTACGGTTAAGGGTTAGTGTCAGTAGGTAAGGTAGGTGAGAAAGTTAATGCACATAATTTTAATGTATAGTGTAAGGTAGATGAAGACAATAATTCATTCTATCCTAAAGACATTTTTCCCCAAATTTAAACATTTGTTTATATTTTTCCCCAGTTTTTCCTAAAGAAATATCTAAAAATTGTTGGTACTACATGAGTAAAGTACTTGTCATCAATTATTTAAGGGAGTTTAGTCAAAGTAATGAGGTACCTTCGGATATTAAGTACAAAGCTATTTAGTCCTCTAGGTACTAAAGTAAAAAGCTGTTTTGGTACTTTAGTACCAAAAATGATTGACAAATTGTCAAATACAGAGAACCAAACTTACAGCAGTGAGACAGTGACAGGGAGGGAGTGGAACTCTTGGAAAGACTTAAAGACATTAGACGATGACCCTGCAACTAACTGAAAGCAACTGGGAATTAAAATACACTCACACTAACTAGGAAACACGAAACAGTTGGATCGGAACAAAAGGCAGGGGAAGCCGATGGCCCATCACACGGAGAATCGGTACGCGCAGACAGTCGGAAACAAATCACGCTAACGAGGACAGATGCAAGGGAAACCCAACAGTATTATAGAATAAGAACACCAAAAACAGAAATGAACAAAAATCTCAATGTATACGTCACCAATAAAAAACAACAGAACATGGCACAACTTTATTTTAGTACCTAAAGTAATAAATTGCTTTAGCTATTTAGGTAATTAACTACTGAAATACTTTACGAATAAAGTACCGAATTACTTAAGTACTCAATAACCTAAAGTAATTGATTACATATTGCTTACTGACAAGGTATTAAAGTGCGAAAGTAACTTAGTACTTTAAAACCAAAAGTAATCAATTATTACTTTAGGTGGTTAAGTACTAAGGTAATCGATTACTTTAGACAGTAAAATAACTTAAAGTTAGTAGTTAATGACCTAAAATAAGAGTCATTACTTTTGGTACTAAATTACTATCAATTACTTTAGCTTCCTAAACTTAGGTAACTAAGTACTGAGTTAATTTAGTGCTAATGTAAACGATTGCTTAGTTCATTTACTAACAGATGTTTTTAGACCTTATATTTAAAAAATGTTAAA
Source organism: Hippichthys cyanospilos (assembly GCF_059441005.1). NCBI lineage: Eukaryota > Metazoa > Chordata > Actinopteri > Syngnathiformes > Syngnathidae > Hippichthys > Hippichthys cyanospilos. The sequence continues at coordinate 5,648,143 of NC_142376.1, forward strand.
GTTTGGCAAAAGTAAGTATGGCAGCAAAGTTAAAGTATGATAAAGCGCATTATTGTGCTCGTGTTTTCCTGTCAGTCCATTATTTGTAGTAACTAACAATACCGTCAAACCAATTACAGTGAGATCACCTGTACTTTAATCGGAGATTCTGTGATTGGGATCCTTAAGAGGGAAGCATTTTGTCCCTAAAATGTCCCCATCAGGACAAAGCACCCCCTCAATAAAACAAAGGACATCAAGCCTGGTGCCACACTAAGAACAAAGTACAAAAGCAAACAGAAAATACTCAGAATCCGTCCCGCTGTGACATCACCTTGGTCATATCCATCCCTCCGCTAAATTCCGGGTGGTCTCATCCTGCCTGTCCTCATAAAAACTTTTTTACCGTCATGTTAAGCTGGAGGGACAAACGCCGTAAACTAACAGGCGTCCGGGCCAGAGAGGCTCATTTACATCACACTACACCCACATGCAGTAAAAAGGACACTTGCTTTAACTGCATGCGTGTGTGTATGTGTGTTTGTACTACAGTGCAGGGTTTCACACACCCTGACAATGAATAGCTGACAAAGGAGCAGAATGTGATGTAAATGCGTGTTGTGACTCTTTTCAGTGTCTTTCCTGTTGGTTGTCGCGGTAACAAATAGCGTCTGACCTTTGACGAATGACGCTCAGGGGACAGACGCCCACTGTCGACCAATGTTGTGACACTTGCCGGTATATAACAACACAACTAATCAATGCGACTATTACGTTACTTTGTTTTTATGTTGGCAATCTGATCAAATATTTGAGGTCGTAGAAGCTCGGGGAACCATCTCGGGGTTATTTGAGAGCAGCTTTCTCGTTGTATTAAAGAGAAATTATGGGATAACGCACCATTTCCAAAATGCAGCCGTGCATGTTGTCACACAGGGATTTAGCATATTTGCTGACGTGGAGGCTGCAGCTTTTGGAAGCTTGCGGCCTATAAGCAAAAGCAGCTGGAGGCTTTTAAAAGATCCACACCGTGGTGGCTACAAAGACACAAGAGCTTTGTCGACAACGCAAACACCACAGAAATAGAGTCGGATCGCTTTGCGGAGAACCAACGCTAAAGCTACATCAAAACAATACGACTCGCGCTTTTAAATTGAACGATTGCAGTTCAATAGGTGGTGGGAGGGTATACATACCATAAATATATTTATCAGGTCCGTATCTGTAATTTCAGTAGTCATTTTTAGTATTCATATGTCCGCATATGGCTTTTGTGAAAACAACAACTATCAATTGTAACCATTTTAACCATATGCAGGGGATTCACCGCTTCGGATATGTCAAAATAAAATCGGGGGAAAAAAAAAAAGCCTGCTGGGTCCAAAGTACATAAAGGATGCATGGTGAAACATTTCCTTGACCCACGCCCTTTAACGCTAATGTCGATTAGCCAGGCTTGTTGACGGTGCACCTTTTAAAAAAAGGACGAGCTAGCGTTTAGATTGCTTTGACCCCTCGTGCTCGTCTCTAATCTGCCCACAACACTTTGCCGCCATCGATCGCAAAGGCCGGGCCCTCGCGCAACCAAAGCCCCGGAAAGCTCATTGTTTGCGTTATTTATGACTAAGCTAGTTAGCAACTGGTCTCACTGAGCATGATTGGTCGCTTTTACAACACCGGCTGTGTTACAGTTCATTCAAAGATATAATCTTTTATTTTTTAATTAAAATGGTGTCTATCCAGTTAAATTCCTTCTGCAGAAATAGAACCATTCAGTTCTATTATAAAATATACAATTTCACTTTCACTAAAGCTAACAAGTTATGGTACCACTGCATCTGACTTTTAGCTAGGCTAATGTGTTGTACACCTATAAAATCTATTGCTTTCTATTCTGTTATTTTTACCGTTCATATTTACCATATTTTCGGTGCTATACGACATGAAAACAAAGCCTTGAATTTTCTTCAAAATCGACAGCGTATCCCACAATCTGGTGAACCTTGTGTAAGCACTAAGTCCCAAAATGTGTAAAAATGTTATTGTGCGACTTCGGTAAGCCCTTTGCTTGACTGACTTAGCGACTTAAGAGAAGGAACTAGTACAGCATGCAAACTAGCAGCGATAAACCAATCAGAGAAAATCGTAGAACATTTCGTACAGTTTACCGTTTACTGCCGACCGCAAGTTTATAAACGCACCTTTTACAGAAATAGACGCATGAAAATACCAGAAAATACAGTATTCAACATTTGTGTGGTATTTTGTCCTGCCTATCCTTTTATCTTTACATTATCCACAGGAAAAGCATTGAAAAAAGATATTGGGGAGCTGAAATTTCACCCAGATGGTTACAACATATCAAAGTCCAACATGGCAAAAACGCTTAGTTATCAAACTAGCAGGAGTTTGCCATCCCGTGGGTAAAAAACTGCGAGAATGATGTGGAAGAATATGACCCAACAACGATCAAAGCTCTTCTATTCTACCCGAACGGGAAAAAAAAATGGTGTGTGAAACTGTTTCACGCATTTGTATTGTATTCAGAAACTACTTTTCTTTGTTGTCCTTCAAATCAATCAAACAATTGATAGTCCTTCAAACACATGCCTCTGACTAGGTTAGCATTACTTTAGCATGCTGCAACTACCGGTAAGAAATATTCCTGTATTTTTTTTTTTTCCCCTACTAACAGTTCACATCGTGTTATGACCTTGCTAAAACTGTATTTCAAACTTCAATAACAATCACGCTTCACAATCAATAACAAGGTTTCTGAAAGATATCAATCTTACATTAGCATAACCGTAGGGTGTTGTGGCTAATTCTCATAGAGTTGCAACATAATCTTCGTTTCTTCACTATTATTTACTGTTCAATTCACATTGGGTGTAGGTTGGTTTGATTACAGTTAACACCCCCCGCAAGGGATGTCTCCCAGGGCTTTTCGCTAGCCTCCTGCTAGGGCTTCTTCTTCTCCTGGCCGCTATTCCGCCGCCGCTCGCCTTCAGCTCCCAGCCTCTTATCTAAATCTCCATTCAGAGTCAGTCCGATAATGCAGGTCGCTTGCCAATGACAGGCCTAAAAGGCATCCGGGGAGCTAAAGAGGGAGTCGGAGTCGTGATAGACGGACGGACGGACGGATGGAAAAAAAGCTTGCAGCCGTACTGTAATAAGCGGCGTGATTGGAAAGCAAGCGTACATCTGTTGTTTTGTATTCCAACACTCGCAGATTTATTTTAAGAGCCGCGGGCTGCAATAGATCAGCGGCAAATACTCGCCAGATGCCCAAGTGTTGGAATAAAGCCACATGTGCTGTCCTTTTGCGAAAACCTTTTTCTTATTAGTGGAATTAACTAGCACAAACCTGATTAGAAAAGGATGACAACAGACTTTGTGAACAGGAGTAAAATTATTTCGTACCTTATTATAATGGGTGTGGTCTTTGAATGTTTTTCCCACAATTTTTGCGACAGGTAGTTTTTTGGAAATTTCATTATAGTACACAACTCTTGGCAAGGATTTGTGTTTTTTTTTTTCGATTAGCCGTTCATTTAAATTGAAAATATCAGCATTAAAAAAAAGTAGTCCGATATTTACGATTTGTCGTTTATAAACAGCGTGGTCCATGTAACTAGTGGGGCTGGGTAATTCAAATTCATTTGTCATTTTACAAATTTAAAGTGAATGGTGAAATTGAGATTTCGCAAAGCGTGTATATAGTAATTACTAACTAAATTGCAGCATTCACACATGTACAAGCTAGCATTTTTTTTTTAAATCAGCATACATAATTGTGTGCATTTTAAACAGGATTTAATTTTTGAATGAATAAAACCTTTGAACCAATTGGCGGGTTTATTACTTGGAATAAAACAGTAACTGGCCGAAATGACGAGGAGGGAGGGAATAAAAAATATTTTTGGGCCATATCTCTACGACAGCTAAAACAAAGTCCAGCTTCAACAAATATGTACGATATTTCTCTTTTAGTATATTTCATTGTATGTGAAATACTGCTAAAACGTTCAGCTTTATATGACTGGATTTCCTCAAGATGTCTGTCGTCCAAATTTTCCGAAACAACGGCTCAAAATCCTGATACAGAATGTGAAAGTGCAGCGTTGCTAACTTACAGTCTGGTGACGGCGCCGCGCAAAACGCTGACTGACCCGAGGTGAGCGGGAGGGGAAATAGCGTTGTGTTCAAGGACAGTCGGGCAAAAGGTCGCCGAGAGCAACTTCTGATTCCTGGTGGCCTTTAATATGTTTTTCTCCCTGCGAATGGAATCGGTTCTTTGCGATGAATTCCCGCTTTGGGCCGATCGCATGAAAAGTCTTGCGATTGGCTCGTGGCTCAGGTCAGGTTGCGGACATCGACCGGCAATCCCGAGAGGCAAAGTTTGTAGTGTGGCCGGCAAACCATCGAGGCGGTCGATACTGGACGCTCCCGCTTTGTCTCGGCGTCGTCTGATTCGCACTTCATTATTAAAATCATTGGAAAGAGTCATTAGGACCGCCGCGCTCTTTCGGGACGGCCTGGCCAATTTTCAGCCTCGATCTCGCCTCCCGTCTCAGTAGGAGGCGCGGCGCAAATATCGATACATCATTATTTCTCCCGGCACGTTATTAATATGTTAAATGAAAACGGAGCGGCCTGACCTGGCAGCATTGTTTCAACTTGACGTTTCTTTCTCGGGCTCGACGTTGCCTCCTGTTGGCCGTGGATAATATATCAATATTACCATCCTGCTGTCATTATCTTTATGGGTGAGTGAGTACCGATACATCATTATCTCATAATATCACGATATTGTAGATGATTATCTCCAGGGAAGGGTGAGTTCAGATAGCGAGTAGACACATCAAGCCAACGTCTGGTTTTATTTCAAGGTATCGGTACTAATAATAGCCGCCAATAAGTATCGGTTGATGTCATGGAACAGTTTTACGATCGCAAACTAGTCATTACAAAAATTTGAAATGCTAGATTAGGATAGTTTTTTTTTTCTTTTTATTCTTATTTGGGGTAAAATTTGAATGTCAAAAGTACTAGAGGAATTGATATTGGCGACTACTCAAGAGTTGAGTACTTGTACTGGTATCGGCGTGAAGAAAAATAGGGATTTTCGATAACACCTTATCTGTTGCTTAAGTGACTTTTTTAACAGAACATAAAACTGTCAGTTGTTCCTTTTCGTATTTGGAAATGGGAGTAATGTCGTCACTAGCGAACTAATCATTTTAACTTTGATTCTATTCTTCCGACAAATCTTTGATCACACGATCCGCAACGCGATAACGTGAGCGAATCGAGGTCGTTTCATAACTATCGCGACCGACTGGGAAGACTAGTTCCCAGCCTTCCCGCACTTTAAATAAAACTTCTAGCGGTAAATCACAAGTATGGTACGAGGCCGGTCCTCCCACCGCGCCGACAAAAATACGTCGGCTCAACACGGTTGACTTTTTCTCGGCTGAGTGTTCCCAATTGATCCACACCCCGGGTGTCTCTGCGAGCCCACACGTTTTATTTTTAGTCGTCTCTCTTTCCACCCTCGCATCTCCCGGTTTGCCTCCATCCAGCCATCCATCCCCGTCGTTGCGCAAACGCTGCCACATCAACGCCTTGAATGTACCTTAAAAGCCTGATTGGGTTTCTTTGTCCTCGTGTCGGTAATACAATGTGCGGTCTGTGCGGGTGCGGGCGTAATGCGATGCGGGCTTTTAATTCAAGCGAAGGGGATGGAGTCAGCAGGTGGAGGTCGCGACCCCTGCTGGAGGACACACTTGTAACCCGACAGGAAATTGATTCGGGGCTGAAGTGGAGGAAAGCGCTAGAAGAAGGGAAAGCTGCTGGACTGTGTGATTGCTGCGTTGTGTGTGTGTCTGTGGTGTTAGGAAGTTAGCAAAATGGAAAGGAGGAAACAAAAGAGCGGACGCCTGAGAAACTCATCAATACAGTCAATTGTTAGGCTCAGTTGCCATTTGCGATCTTTAGAAAAAATACAAAAAAAAAAAGACATAAGCACGATTTTATATATATATATATATATATATATATTTATTTATTTATTTATTTATTTATTTACATAAATATTTTGAAAAAATATATATATACATAAGCACGACAATATATATACATATATATATATTTTTTTTTACATAAATTTTGAAAAATATAGATGTATTTTTTTTCAAAATATTTATGTAAAATAGAGTATTAAAGTCACAGTTTAAAATTTACTCATTTTTTGAAATACCCTAAAAGTAGAATTCGTTATGATCTGAAAGTTATTTTTTTTTAATTGCCCAGCAATTGTGATGGTCTCTAACCCTTAGTCATTTTCATGAAAATATTTTTAAAGTATGCCCTGAAAGTCATGCAATTTGCAATTAATATACTTTTAAAAAATGTCCAATTTCCTGTACCATAAAAGTAATATATTTGGGAATTTAAAAATGCCATACTGATAATTTGGACTTTGACCAAGTTATCTTTACAATACATTCTGAATGATTTGAAATTTGACCAAAGTATTTATGGGGGGAAAAAAATGATAAAATTTGAATTCGATAAAACAAATAAAGCAATGAAAGTTGTACGATTTGGACCTCGAATCAAAAGTAAAGAAAATAGCACGGCAAGTGTGAAAACTGCTGGACTGCGCGATTGCTGCATTGTGTTTGTGAGTGTACGTCCGAGTGTGTATACGTCTGTGTGTGTGTGTTGTATTAGGGAGGAAATAAAATGGAACGTGGGGAAGAGGAAATAAAAAAAAAGTGTCCACCTGAGAAAATCATCAATAAAGTTAATTGTTCTGCTGTTTGTTGCCGTTTGCTCGTTTAAAACAAAAAGGACAAGTCAGCACTTGAGGTCCATCAGGCGATTTCCTCTACATCCTACCCTTTGATATTGCATCGCTGCTCTGTTTGCAACCACTGTGCCATGTAGTGCAGTATGTACGTACTATAAAAAGTGTTTTTCACTTAACCCTTGTGCACACATTTTGCTAACTATTCATATAGCACTTTTTTTGCAAATGCTTTGAAAGGCATTAAGAAATGTTATTTTCTTTTTTCCTTTTCAGCAATCAAATTGTTCAGTGGTTCTATCCACAAATATGTAGGTTATATTTATTAAAACCCACAAAAAATTGAAAATTGGTACGGTCTGTTTTTGTAGTCTGTGTAGACACTTTAAGACATAGCCATTATGTGGTCTGGACTGCCACCTACAGTCTTGAGGTGAAACACAAGTCAAAGAATTTTCTGTTTGCTGATATAGTTTGACTGCCGCGTAACGGAATGTTGCAAAAATTGCAGTAAACGCGATGTAATAAATCCTATTAAAGTGCATCTCAAAAAGTGTAATTATAATGGTTTTATATGGTCCAAAATTTGGACAATGATTATTTTTGTACACAAAATCTCGCACGTCCAGCTGCAATCACATAGAAATGCAAGAATCATTGCATTTGGAAATTTGACGTTTTAATCATTTGCTGGAAATTTCAGCTCCCTAGTGTTTTTTTTCCCAATGTATTCTTTTATGATATAATAAAAAATTCAAAGGAAATTCCATAATTTGTAAAACAATGCCACAAGGGTTAAGTAAGATTTCACCAAGACGTGGAAAATGTCATGCAATTCAAGCTAATAAATTTCACATTTGACCAAAATATCTGTAGGGGAAAAAAAAACAAACATTGGGGCTAATTCTGTAAGAGCAGAGTTTTCCAATCCGGCTCCGTATTCGATGGCATTAGCGTTACCCAATTGAAGTGTCCAGTAACTTCAATTAGGCTTAAACAGCGGATTGGCGCGGCGCTCACGTCCCGCCGAGATATTTTTTTGCACTGAGGCGGCGAGGGTCATCTCGTGGGTGGAGGGATGGGGAGAATCAAGTAACTATCCCGGCGCCGCCTCTAACCAGATCGATGCAGTCAGAATGAAGTGGTGGCCGTAATCAATTAGCTTTATCGCGGCCACAAGCGAGTGGAGAGAAAAAAAAAAAAAAACACCAAGCATCTCAGGCTGTATTCCGAATCCACTATATAGCGCCCTATATAGTGAGCCACCATTTTGTGGTGCTGTTCCCAAGTGTAATGAGTTTGGGTTAGCCCCATATATAGTTGCCTTACTATCGCCCAATGGGCGTTTTTGTGAACAATTCATCCCAATTTATCCCCTGATGCATGTCGCTGATGAAGATGGATTTCCGTTTCGGCGGTATTGCTTGATAGTCGGTCAGCACAGGACGAACTCATGAGTTGCGGGGCAAAAATATAAAAGCTACAAGTTTCTTTATTGTCCTCTCTCTTATGGACATAAAGGAAACAAAAAGCATAAATCGACACGTTTGGTCAGATCATTTTCAGAAACTTTCAGAAAATTTTACATAGTCGACTTTCCTTTTTATCCAAGTCGAGCGAAACTGTCAATGTCAGTGTCGTTTTATTTTATCCTCACTTCGGTTAGGACTTTGGTGGGAGTTTTACATAAAATATTTGCTGCTCAGTCGTTTACATCAGTGACAAACTTAAAAAAATTCTTTTGGTCCCAAAAACCGCCCAACTCTTGTAAAATCTTTGTTCATTCTGGAAAAAAAAACAATTCTTAACATGAAATATTACCAAATAACATCCAAATATTCCCTCAAAAATATAAAAAAATCTGTTGGTTATTTTCTCAGACTTTTCTCACTTGTAAAGTTAAATACAAAGGGACAAATCAATGTAAGACTGTCAAATATATATGTCATATTTTGAATGTTGTTTTTTTACTTTTAAATTAATAAACCAGATCATTGTTGATCCCATTTTTACGCCGCAAATATCCATCAATCAGGCCTTTTAATACAGTATATCTATTGCAGTGATTGTTAGGGATTGTTATTGTTATTGTAAGTGATTGCCTATAGCTGCCACAAGGTGGCAGCAAACATTCAACAGCGCTTTATAAGTAAAGAATAAGTGAAAGATTCCTATCACAATTGCTGTGTTAATCACGAATGACTCCAAGTGAATTTTCGGAGGGCTTTTTAAGTTTGACTATGAAGCACATGATGTGAAAACAGATAAATACAAACATTCCCTCTTGTTTTAACTGAATGCTTCAATGCTGCATGAAGAAAGCTCCATCATGCTCATGGTTGGATCCGTAAATGGCAATAAAACGATGCCTTTTCGGCCCAAATTGACGTACTAGAATAACCGTATCGCTCTCTATTTCTTTATATAGACACACACACACACACAAAAATCTAAATGCACACTGTAAGCACACAAAAAAACACACACAATCCCTCAAGCATCAGCTGTGGAATTGAAAAACCTCTTCAGAGAAATAATGGAGCTGCGACCACCCCGTAGCATTAATGGGATAGTTGGTGTGTGTGCGTGTGTGTGCGTGTTTGTACGTGCGCGTTTGTCATTATCCTCAAGGTGGGAAATGGAACTGTGTGCTCCCAGATTGAACACGCTGGCTTGAAACTACATGAACCATGATTGGCTGCATTATACTCTTTTGTACAGTTGGGCTTTGAGACACGAGTTGAACTCATTCCACGTCAACACTCTCAACTCAAATTATTAGTTTATCAATGTCATTAACCTACAATGTATCTCAGCTTGTCCTATTAAAAAATAAAAATGTGTCTAATGTCTTATGCAAGAAAAAAAATCACATATTTTACTTAAAAAATAATGACAATTTAACTGTATGCAAACTGTTTTGACCACACTTTTTGCTGCAGTTCAATAAACATTGTGCTACTCCTTATGTCTGTCTTGGCCACTAGGGGCAGTATAATAAAGTCTTTTTTTTTTAAATCAAGGATAAAAAATGAATACATGTGACTAGCATTACACTGTAACAGTCTATTGCTTTTTATTATTTATATTCAAATATGGCGCTGAAAAATGCTAATGCTATTAGCTATTTTGTCTATTATCCATTGTAGGCAACCATATAACCAATTGGTTTATTTTTTAAATCACTACCGGTAGAGTGAAACTGAATTTTTGACTTATACAACCATCAATGGCAGAGAATGAGTTCACTTATCTATGGACGTCCTTGGCAATGAATAAGTTACGATTCTAGTCCACTACTGCATCAAAAAAAAAAAAAAAAAAAAATCCCTTCATAGTAGTGATTAAAGAGCACGGGCAAAGTTTGTGCGGTGGTCGTAGCAGTGAGTTGCTAAAGAGCTTAGCGGCCGGTGAAGTAAAGAGGATTGTCTTGGGGCTGCTTTGTATGCAGATGCAATATTATGTGCATAGATGGGCACATGAATGAGGCCTGATGGGGAAAAAAAAGAGATTTCCCATGAATATTAGACTTTTGGAGGGGTTCCAATGCATAGATAGATTGATGGATAAATACTGCAGGGTTTTTTTTTTTTTTAAATCATCACATCAGACATCCAGAGTATTTTTGCAACATCTCCAGCCAGACGGAAAAAAAATAAAAATTATTTAACTACACGCTGCTATTTTCAAACCAGCCAAATGCAAGACTTCACATTGGGAAGTAGTAGAAAAAAAAAAAGTAGGGGTTCCGCTGTCTGGGGAGAGCGTAGGAGCGCGTCTGAGCATGAATAATACTCGCTAAACAGCACACTGAGTCAGGTGAGGATGAGAGGGAGGCAGAGGAAGGACGGCTGCTCACTTAAGTCGCCAAACGCCACATTGAGTCAGAAGACGAGAGGAGCGGGAGAAAAGGAAAAAAAAAAAAAAAGGCGACATTATATGTTCCCTAAAAAAGGCAATTCAGAAACAGATAATGTTTCTGTTATTTTAGTGTCATGACTGGCATGTCCAGTAACTACGCAATAGGGATGAGCACAGCATGGCAGATCTGCAAGAGGGAGGGATGCGCCGCCGTGGGAGTGGTCACAGCCTACTTCAACGATGGCCAATCAAAGCAACTACTTTTGCCACATGCACACCAGTTGCTCTTGTTACGTGTTAGAATTCAAAGTATCTTATGTCATTCCAGCTAGCTTATGTGCTATACATGTTAGCACAAATGATATGGCAATGCTTCATTCAAGATCAGTGTATGGAATTTCTATCGGTGCATTTTTCATGCTAGCATATGTGATTCAAGCCACATGGGCGATCTGGGTTATTTTATGTAATAAATGTGATTTATGATAGCACATGTTCCACATTAGCATAAGTGATTGTAACAGCTAATCAATGCCGCATCGTAAAAGGGGTCAAATTAGTTATGTTGCATCTTTCAGTTTCACCTCTTCCATAGTTATCTGTATATTATTTTACAACAGTGTCAGAATAAAGGAAAGTAAAACAACAGTAATTCATACGTTTTCTTAAAGGATCAGTATTTACAATATTAGCGTATGTCATACGGTAGCTCTGCACAGATAGACTTTAGCTAATCCTTATTACTTTAATCCTTGTGCACACATTTTACAAACTATACACGTTGCAATTTTTTTCCAAATTTTGTCATTGCTTTTAAAGGCATAATATATTAAAGTTATTTGATATTTTTTTTCCTTCAACCACTCAAATTGTTCAGCGGCATCAGTTCTACCCATACAGTATATATGTATTATTTACACCCAAAACTATGATTTTCTTTGTAGTCTGTGACATGATGACGTTGCCATTAACTGCTCTCTACCGCCACCTACTGTCTTGAGGCGAAACTCAAGTCGACAAAGAATGTTCTGTTTGCTGACAGTTTGACCACCGCTCAAAAGAATGTTGCAAAAATTGCATAAAATCAATGTAATAAATCCTATTAAAATGCATGTAAAGATTTGTAATTATAATGGTTTTATATTGATATTGATATTAATGATTACTTTTGTACACAAAATCTTGCACGTCGTTGCAATCACATAGAAATGTCATAACGTTGCAATTTTTGAAATTTTACATGTTTCAAATTTGATTCTTTTACAATATAAATAAAATCAAAGGAAATGCCGTCATTTGTAACATAATGCCACAAGGATGTTTTTATATTGTTAGCTTGTGGGATAAATGTTAGCAAATGTGCGAAAAAAAAAGATCATGACATGCATGGCATGTTTTTTCGGTAATGTTTTTCTAATACGCACAGACGACGTAGGCACAAACATTACACTCACACACATCATACGAACATTTCACACACGTTCTGACAGCTTGAAAGCTTCGCCATGAGTGTCGTGGCTGTCATTAGCTAAAAGGCCCGAGGCTGGAGTGAGACCAGAATAATTATTCTGATTACGGTCCCCCAACTGAGCTCTATCCAAACAAATTATGCTACCGCGGATTAAAATCTGCCGTTTTCTAAACGGAGACCGAGGGACTGATGACATCATCAGCTTCTGCCTTGACCGCGGACATTTTTGTCGCTGCATTTGCTCCAACTGCTCCTTTCACAAACCATCCGTAATCCATAAAAAAAATCAAATGAGTTCCACAGAAAGCCTTTGATCTTTTCTCAAGGCCTGCTAAAGCCATAATGTCGTGAATTTATGCTCCCAGTATGTTTTCCAAAGCAATTAATCAATCCAACTGACTGAATTTGCCATTTCCAACCTCAGCTGTTTAAATACATTGCAATCACGTCGTTTCCTCGCCAATTTATCCTTTTCCCAAAAGACGGTCCCTTCACACCGCTGCGCTTACCCGATGTACTGCAGTAACTCCCACGCTCAGTCCGCGCATGGAGTCTAACGGCTTGTTAATACTCGATCCTGTTCGGCCGCAAATAAAGGCCCTTTTGCTTCAAACTAAAGCACTGCTGGACATATTTTCGCGACATGACCAATCAGATAACAGTACAGTCTATACGTTAATATTTTATCTTCAAACTGAGCGAATTTGACATCGCAGGAGGCTAAATTACCCAAAGGATAATTTTGTTGCTAAAATATAGATATTGTCGCCGTCCGATCGTTTTCAAACAGGCCATTTTTCAACCCCGTTGATTTCAGTGTCTGTTTTGAGCTTTCGTCTGGCCTCACTTGCCACATGAGGAAGAAAATAGATTTGGTGGAACAAAATCAATACAAAACGCGTTCGTGTTCTGAAGGCTGCGGCCGCGCGTATGCCATCAAACTCCGGCATGTCGCGAGTTGCCACCCAACTGAAAATAAAATTAAAATCGATATGCTTTAATTCATGCATCGCACACTATTATGGTATTGACACGCTTGTCTCGCAACACAGTGAGCGACGGCCGAATCGATTGTGCCCACTTTATCATTCCGCTATTGCAAAGCGTCGCCGCTACGGAGTGATTTGTGCTTGTATCACGTATACGCTAGTAGCCGCTTTTCGAGGAAGCAACTGACTATGACACTAGCTGGCAGTCACATAAATACAACGGTGCCTTGAGTTACAAGTGCCCCAACTTGCACGTTTTGGGATTTATGAGCCGTCCATTGCGAGGCAAAATGAGGTACAAACGTCTATTGAATGAAATGAGAAGCCGAACACGCAAATGCAAAATATTTTCCATTTTTCTAGAGCCTGACTAATGAGATTTTTTTTTTTTTTTTGCGGGCGATTAACTGATTCAGTGCCATTGACGACTATAGACCCAGTTTTACTGGGATTCACTGAAAGCTATGAAAGTCAAAGATCCATTTTAACTGGACTGGCAGTGAAAGACAATTTATCAATTTATTGTATTGTTCAGACTATAAGGCGATTTATAAGCTGCAGCCGCAAAAATATAACCGAAAATGTCTTTTTGTCAAGCCACAGGTTGTAACAGAAAAATGGTACATGGAAGTTTGTAATTCATGTTTTTATTTTCATTAAAAAAGGCAACATCATCCCTTCTACGCAGACTGAACATGCCTACACATTTAGAAATAAGAGCAGCACCAACATATTTTCAACATAACACCGACACACTCTGTTAGAATGCTGCACCAACACAACAGTAACACATTTGATGCCTTTACTAGTTGACACTGCCCCCTGGCGATGAGTAAAGTAGCAGTTTAAACTTCAAATCAATACTTCAATAGCATCTTCAGTCTCGCTTTGTTTACAGCAAGATTGCCCCCTGGTGGCGAGAAAAAAAAAGCAGATCTGCCACACTACGACACTACAAACTACGATACAGTGCTAGTTTCCTTTACATTAGTTTGTGGTGGCACGTATGATCCAATAGTTATTTTAAAATACTTATGTCCACCAGTTAATTGAGTTTACGAACCGCAATGAATTAAACTCAATTCAAGGTACTTCCGGTATTCAGAAACTGATATTAAAGGAGATATACCATTTTCATAAATTAACAGTTCCTAGTGTTACTAAATAGGCTGCGTCCCCTTCGGCATTTGTCAAGGTTTGAACAAATCACACTTTTTCACTCACAAAGCTCTTACGGGAGGCGCTCAGTGAGTTAGCGATGCTCCTGCGGGACGCTTAGAGGTTAAGTCGCTCGCTCCAGGGCGTCTGGCACGGAGCTGACTGATGGGGGCTTCGTTGCAAATAATAATGATATTACAAATGGCCTTTGTTGGACTCTCCTTCACTAAATGTCATGAAATGAGCTCGGTATTATGTCACAATGATTAAAAAAATCTTACATATCTGATTGAGATAGTGTATACAATAAAAGGGAACAAAGGGAAAAAAGTTATTTTTTAACTACAAAAAAACTCAGATGAGGTAAAAAAACAACAACTAAGGAAATCGCCCATCTATGTTTTTTTCCTTCTATAATTTGATTAAAATTTATTTTTCATGTACAAAGTATAATTTCCACTTTATTTCTGTAAAAAGGCTCGTGTAACAACCAATCATAGCTCAGCTTGAACAAGGACTGGCTTTTTTTTTTTTACTTCACGCATTTTGATACAATTACATCTTTTTTTTCAGATTCAGAATACACTGTAACCTGTGTAAACACTGTAAAAAGTTAACATTTCCAGAATGTTGATTTAAATGGCTTATAATATTGTTAAAAACGATACAATTTTAGGTAGACAATTTTTTTTTAATAAATAGTCATTGCAGCAAGTCAGGGGGGTGAAATGCTTTCTCTTTCCGGGGGGGGGCAAACTAATTAAGAAGCACTGCTTTAGGGCATTTGTGGAAATGTGATTGTGGAGTTAAAATTTGGTTGGTTTGGGTTTTCGTTCGAGCTTATTGCAAAGGCGTCCGAATGTATTTTGAACCTACCATTTGGTAAACACGCACGAACTGATTACGCTACCGTATTCCGTAAAAATATTACGTAATGGTAATTCATTGTCGCGAAATACGTTTTCCCATAATGCCACAGTGTATCGATTTGCACCTGCGCATGTCGGCAATCAAACTTTAAACGACTTTACCAAATCTTCGTTCGACTATAATAACCAAATGGAAACATTTTACGTTATTTCCCACTCCTGTATCACCCAAAAAGTTACATTTTAAAAATCAGTGGCAGACACATAACGTCAAATATTTGAAACAAGGTTTTCGTCGTCGAGTCAAAAGCTGCCGAGCGGCGCGGGAGGCGTCTGCAAATTTAATCCTGGGCGCGCATGAATTAAATATACTTGTGTTGCGTTTCAGCGTCGGCAGTCACGCGCGAAAAGGCGGCGCGCTTGTTTTGACACACGATACGCCCCAGCCGACAGCGACACCGACAACAATTTAAAAGTCTCTAACCGGTTCTCCGCTGGTGCACCGTCAGCCTGCTGCCGCCGCCGCTACTTAGCCCGTTCAATTTTGTTGTTTTTCCCTGTGCAAATTACTACCAGCAGAGCTTTGACAGCCGGGTGTTATTTTTAGACGTACGCGCGCGGGCTCCGGCTAATGTTTTTATTTACGGCGACAAGCGAACAAGATGAAGACGTATTGTACTTTTTAAAGGCAAAAGGTTAAATCTCTTCTTCTTCTCTCCGCAGGCTGATTGCCGCGGAGAGGGGACTTTCATTGGATGTGACGCCAGTAATGAGCTAAAGGTGGGTGCTGCCAGTTTTGACCCTTCCGCTGTTTGGGAGCGCGCGAGCGTACGCGTTGATTCAAAAGGCCTGCGAATTGACGTTGACGCGGCTCGCCTGCTTAGCATTCCGTTAAACGTGCTTCCTCCCTCACATGGAGGGCGAGTCAAAGTGACGGCTGAAAGGAGGCCATTTTCCCCTTTTTTTTTTTCCTCCTTCCAAGCGCCAATGCCATGAGAAATTGTGCCGTTTGTCATTTTGAAGGATTTTACATATACCGCACATAATCTCGCCGTATCGAAAGCGGGGTCATCCTCGAGGATGCTCGTTTACGCTTGTTGACGTAAACACTAAAAACCGTGCACTATTGAATTACGTTTCTTCGGCTTTTACATGTAACCAGGACTATTTAACCCCCTTGCAGTATTTTTTCCATTTTTTGGTCATTTTCCTCCATATTATTCTCGCGGTATTTCAGTCAAGGAATAGCACTTTCCTGAAGGTGCGATAATTAAATTGGCATTTCAAACTAACATGGTGTCAATGCCAGGGTGAAATTTCAGCTCCCTGGTGTCTTGTGTCAATGATTTTCCTTTGATGTAAAAAAACACTGCTACATCAATTATTTTCTTCATTCACATGCATGCAAAGCTACTAGGTGACAAAAAATGCAAGCAAATTATTCTTGTGAAATTCAAAACGATCCTAGAAACACATCCAAAAATGTTTCGCAACAAAACGGCAGACTTCTTGTAGCATTGCAAGCATTCGTTTTTGATAGCCATGCCATTTTTTTGTGTTATCAAGTGAATGGTCTTCGAGGGATGAATTTTTCCCAAAATCTTTTTGAGTTTCACTTCTTGCGGCACGCACTAACTTTCTTTCCATGCTTCGCCATAAACCTAATTGTTTGGCTAGCCTACGGCGCCATCTTCAAGAGCACTTGTAAAAACACATTTTATATGATCTTTCGTTGGGGGGTATAAATAAAACGTTTGGCCTCTGGTGACGCCTTCTGAAAGTCGCGCATATCACACACGCCACGACTCCTTGAAGCACCCACCCCCGACTCCCGACGGCCTGGAAGAGTTGAATAGATTAAAAAGGTAGATCTAATCGATCCCGAGAGCGCTTATCAGCGGCTGGCAGGCTGACGAGCCGATTTCAGAGCGACGCCTTCTAATCCTTCAAATTCAGACCGGAAAAGGGAAAAGACGAATAACGTTCACGCGATGCAAAACTTTGGCCGCCGCCTCAAAATGATCGACCAAATATTTTAATGCATCGGCGCTCTAATAGCGTCCCTAATAAAGTGGCCGCTGGATGTATAGTCAAATATTAGCATGTAGCATTTCCTTGCGAGAGTCAGATCTGTTTTTTTTTTAAAAAGTGACAGTGACGGGTGTCTGGCAGGCGTGATAAGCGGCAGGTATTAGTCAGCGAGGGCGGGGATTCACACAAAAACGGCAGCGGGCCGAGTTTTAATGCCCTTTACCCGTATTGATTAGCCTGCAGGCCTGACTGATCGGCAGCGAGATACAGGAGAGCACACATCAATAAAAAACCGTGGCCAGCTTTTTAAAGGCGCGCCGACACACAAAAGGGGAATAAATTACACTCTGGTCCGCTCTCCTGCAAAAGTTGTTTGGTGCCTAAAATCCCAGACAAGCCAAATAAACATTACGGCGCTTCAAACATTGTAAAAATAAATTTAAAACGTGTCAAGGCTGCATTCGCGGGAGGAAACTTTCAATGGGAATTTGTGACAGAAAGTGGACGACTTCACTAGTGTTTATGTTAGCGTTAGCATCTAGCTTTGTCGTGCTACTGCTCGGGGTAGATAAAATTCTTCTATTGCGGGGGGGCATTTTGGCCATTAGTGTTCTATTGTAAACAATGGGCCTTGTTTTTATTTGACATGACTTTATTTACAGCTCAGCTTTTAGCGCAGAGTACTTACAGAGTACTACATAATTCAACGTGACACGGTGACTTCTTCCTCTGTCATGTATTATGTGAGCGCCACCTAGTGTCCAAATAAGATGTACAGCAGCATTTTATTCCGTTTAATTTTCTTTGCACTTCACTGTACTCCTTGAAAAGAAGTTGTACAACCACAAATTTTGATTAGGGCATTTTACTTCCACTGGATAGTTGTTAATCATTTGTTTTTCATTCATTTTTATCAATAAAGTAACTGATTTTAGTTCATGTGTTCTACACAATATATCTTTTATGAACATACGGAAAAAATGGAAAATGTCCAAAAAAATGATATTGGATTACATAGGGGACCACAAAGGAAGCTATTTTACTTCATCTTTTTTTTTTTTTAATTCAGGAATTGTCTCATATAATGCAAATAACTGACTTACAGTATGTCATGTATTCAAATGGTGATTGATTGAAAATATGGCCGCCACTTTTTAATCAGGTTTTACAGATAAATGGATAAAAAATTCGAGTGCATGTAGTTGGCGTCTACTGTACAGTATAAAATATCAAGCGAAAAAAAGAGGCTGAAAGCTTGTAAGGCATGAGCTTCCAGAGAATAATACAAGAGTATTACAAAGAGTGAATGGAGTGAAATTGCTTTTTTGGAAGCGGGGAGGTACAGCGAGCGATCCTGGGGTGCAAGATGACACGCTTGATCACGCAGCACAAGAGCCATACACACGATCATGTTCTGACCCCAAATTGATGTTTTTGTTCCTTTTTGAAAAAGATGCCTTTGGAAGTGCTTTGGTTGTCTGGGAGGGTAACCAAAGAGTATGATGACATACTTTTACAAAAGTGGTTGGATTTGATGGCATTTTATTAGGTTGTATGGAGGTGTACCAAATGCACTTTGTGGAAAAAATATAAACGACATCAATTAATCGACTTCAACTTGACATGACCTGATTTTCCGCACTATAAGGCGCACCGGATTATAAGGCACACCCTCAATTAATGATGTATTTTAAAACTTTTTCCATATATATGGCACACCAGATAAGGTACACCCTCAATTAATGACATTTTAAAACTTTTTCAATCACAATATAGTAATAATCAAAGTAATAACATAAATAACTCAAATAACTCAATAGCATAACTCAATGTCAGTAAGACCAACATTGTTCAACTGTAAACACACCAACAAAAAGGTAAAGCTAACTTTCACTTCATTCCCGATCTACACTCTCAATATTGATCCATATATAAGGCACACCTGATTATAAGGCGCACCATCAGCTTTTAAAAAAAAAAAAAAAAATTAAGGCTTTCAGGTGCGCCATATAGTGCGGAAAATACGGTACATTATATTTGACTGGAGTCTTCTTGTGTTCGATATTGACACATAGGCAAAAAGATACATTTTCACTTTTTTTTATTTGTTCCTTTACTTTCCATAATAAAGGCTTGGTATCAAGTTAGTTGATTAATCGATTATGTCATTGACGTCATAATAATCCATTAGCAACATCGAATTATAGTTGGCTTCAGTCTTTTCACCCCTAATTTTAATACAAACGTAAAAGACAATTTTTTCCTCACATGCAAAAATGGGCCGCAAATAAAACCACATCAAGTACAAACGAATAATCTAAATACATTTCTATCCTTTTGCTGCTTTTACATATTTGCTTTGGCTGTTTGCATTTCCACAAGTGTCTGACTGAATAGGTTGTGATGTCACACATTTCACCCACTGCCATTTTACTCCTGCATCTTTTTGTTCCACTTGGGTTGTTTTTCATCAAATCACAAGTTAATTCCCCAGAAGTAATCGGGAAAAAGGGGGGGGGGGGGGGGGGGGGGGGCAACGTATGGAGGCGGGGAATATTCAAATATGACAGATAGAAGAATACGCACACAAACAACAAATGTAAGCCCCTGAGGATTAAGTCAGCACGGGAAAGAATTGAGGGGTTGGACGAGGAAAAAGAGGATTTTCATGCAGCGTTGCAGCTTCCCCTTTGATATCTCACTCATGTTTCATATTTAATATCTTTACTCCACAGTCCATGGACAGGGAGGATTGGCCGAGCTGGAAGACAAAATCTCTCTCTTTCTCTTCCTTTCCTCATTTTCCCCGCCTGCTTTTAATGGCGGGCGCTAATAAGATGGACTGATGCCATAAGTGCCACTTCACTGCCCCGCCGTGCCGTCGTAATTGACAGTTTTCAATGCTGAAATGAAGCTTTGGGGTTTTTTTCCTCTCTCGCAGGAGGTGTACGCACACAAAATCAGTCCATTAAGTCCACTAAGGTCCCTATCCACGGCAACGTTGAACTTATGGTCGTTATTTGTGTTTACAGCCTTATTTAACGTCAAAATGGAGTTTAAGCTTTTAATTGGGATTGATCGAGGACATCGTAGGTCAAAAGACTTCATGGAACTAAAACACAAATGCCCACGAGGTGGAAGAGCTCGGCAGAATATTGACTGTGAAAATACTCCTAATTTTGCGGAATGAAGGAAATAGGGAAAAAAAAAAGCCGTTAACTCATTCAATCGCAAACACCTCATTTTCAACAGTACAGTAAGTACAAGTATGTGTAGGCCCTGCAGGGGGTCGTGACATTTTAAAAGGGTTCCTGCACAGTCAGCAAATCTAATGTGATGTTTTTAATTTTGTCGATGCGCGTTTTCCTTTCAAATTAAGAATAAATTAACTGGAGCAGGAAACAACTTATCACGTTAGTTATGCGATATTAATACAGAAGTCTGATGATGTAATGAGTGATGACATTTTCAGTGGATGGGCCAGATATAAAACAGATGTTACACTCGATCTTCTGAAGTTGTTGAAAACAAAAAAAAAAAAAAGCACCCGCACACCCATTTCGAAACAAAAAATCTGTGCTAGTTAGTGGTACTTTCACAGGGGATACATTGTTGAAACTCCTGCTGTAAAGGGTTATAATGACATACCATCAATGCTAATTTTGCAAGCCTGTCTGTTGTTTTGGATTGTGTGTTAGCATTAAGGCTAGCAGACAGATGTATGGTTTGTATGGTTTGTTAATTATGTACCTGCTCGTTAAGTTAGCTAGCAGCATCAAATCTTAGCTAGCGCGACAAAAAATGCGACTGCTTGCATTTGGAAAAAATGATCAGGTTAGCTAGCAAAACAGTATAAACAGATTAACTAAATACCTCACATGTGGAAGAATGCAAATAATGCCCCCTTGTGGCTTGGAGGACCAATGAACCTGGAAGTGTTTTGAGTGTTGCTTCCCCTCACAAATCACAAACTTTTTATGCGCTGAGCAAGCGTTTCTTACACTGTGTAACCATACACACTTACACACACACACGCACACACACACACACAAAAGTAGAAATATTTGATTTTCCTTGTCTGGCCTCTTTCTGGTCTTCATTTGGTTTCTCTCTGCGGCCGATTGTCCCTCAAAAGAATCCCAAGCATTTTATTTTTCCTTTAGGCTCAAATCGTTTCCAGACGTTTCCCTTTGGGGCAAAAAACACACGGTTGCTTCCTAGCTCGCATACACAATCTCACACGCTGTCACACAAACAAATGCAGTCACACACAGTCTCACACACACACACACAATCATAAACACATACTGTCTAAATCTCGCTCGCACACATTCACAGATGTCTTAAAGGGACATAGGGAGCTACTTGATTTTTTTTTTTTTAAACAGACTTGTGTTAGTGTGGTTTGTCTGAACTTCTTCGTCTGCTTGCTTTTTCTACTTTGGATAAAAAGAAGCAGAGAGACAAATGAACTTCATCCAGGACCCTCTCAAAGTAGTCTGATAGCAGCTGCAGAGAATTTGCGGGAATCTGGGGATTTTTGGAGGGAGTTTTAGAGAAACCTTAAAAACTCTAATGCAGACTCGAAACTATATATCAGCAGACACCCTTTTTTGAGGCACAGACAAGTTTTCGTTAAAGGCACACTGTACTAGAGCGGCTTTATGTATAAACAAAAATAACTTTTTAAATACAGTATACAGCTCACCTTGAGGCGGGTGTGCCTTGAATCTGGATGCTTCTTGTAATTAGCCGAAGCGCTGTACTTCACCTAATTGCGGGGGGGCGTAAATAAGTACATGAGATCGAGTGTCTCGACTCCGTAAAGACATTTGATTGTCTATGGGATTGAATGTAACAGCTATTTTGAAAAACTCCCTGACCTCAATATGTGAAAAAACAATACTGTGTATAGGTACATTGAATAGAATGTTAGGACTCCTTAGACATATGTACTATACTATAATACTATATGTATTTTGTAATACATATAGGTACTTTCTAGATTTTCTAGGCTTCCTACCATAGTTTGGGTTTAAGTAATCGGAAGGTTTTAAGTACTCAATTAATGGCAAGTCGAGTTAATTCCATCCACCGCTAGGGCTACCGGAAGTAACATGATAGCGAGATCCTATTGCTCAACTCCCCATGAGTACTCGACGGAGAACAATGTATTTTAATTCGAGGATCTGACAGGTCTAAAATGTTCAACATAGTGCATTCAAAAAGCCGCATGATTCAAATGCAGAATTTCACCCTATGACCTTTAAAACCATAACCCCCCCCCCCCCCTATTTTTTAGCAATTTAAAACCTTAGTTTCTAACCTTTCCATGAAACAACAATCCTGTCTTGAAACTTTCATTTAGAACCATGACCCCTTCAGGAAAATAATACAAGGAAAAGGAACGAGTCCGCGGCACGTGAATATTAATATTCACTTTGTGGGACGTACTGTAATGCGGGCTGGCAGTCAATTATTGTGTCATTTCAACTGTGATGCAGTAATTGCCATTCCAGACACTACCGAGCTGTGGCAGAGACGAAGAAAGAACGAAAGCAAGATAAATTGAGAAATATGGCGTGGGGGTAAAGGAATGAGGAGTATTAATTAAGATGCCAGTTAATTGAGGGTGCCCTCCGAGTTTCTATTTGAGTCAATAATGACCGCGGCTGTGACATTAGCGCAAACGCACGGCCTCTTTTCCCATTTTAAATTGAACATCGGAGATTAGCGCACGGTAATTAAAAGGGCTAAATGGTGGACAAAGTCGTTAAAGTGCGCCAAAAGCGTCGGTCAACGGTCTAATCGGAGACCGCTTTGTTTCGCCCCCGGCTTTGACGCGTCTCATTTAGACGGCCATTGAAGACTTTTGGATTCCTCCAAGAGGACAAATCCGATGGAGGAGAAGCTCGGGAAACGCATTAAAATGCTAGCGACGGGGTAATTGGAAGAGAACTTTTATTGTTTGAAATGATGTCGGAATAATTGCAAACACCAAGCCGCTTTCTCCTCGTGCGGTTGAGTCACGATCGCCATGTTCTCGTACAACAAAAAACAAAGCCGCGCGCGTTCCAAATGACTCTCGTTAATTGTTTCGCGGTTGCAAAATAATGTACGGGCTGGAAGTCGCTGCAGCAAAATAATTGACAAAAAAACAGCCTTCAGTCGAGCATTGTTGCAAAAATGGCGCATAGATGCAAAATACTAAGAACCACACAAAAATACATGAAAACTCGGTAAGCTGAAATAATTTGAGTCGCTTCTTATGGAAGATGAATTATACTTTGTGTATTTTGTCTCAATGCGAGTTTTGATAGCTTTTCTATGGTATTTTCTATTGTGTTTTAGCATTAAGCTAGCGTGCTTTTGTAAGAAAAAGCTATTTGGTATGACAAATATAACTTTTGCCATATTTTCCACAGTATAAGGCGCACCGGATTATAAGGCGCATCCTTAATTAATGACATATTTTAAAACTTTTTCCATATATAAGGCGCACCGGATTATAAGGCGCAACAGTAGAAGCAGTCAAACTTTATTAGATTACAAACCAGCTTTCTGTCAACTCCATCTACTCCCAAAATGAATAAACAACTGTCGTATGTATTATTTTATAAGTCTTTCGGTGACAGTTTATCTTTTAACAGCAAGGTATAACATGTGCAACATTTATATCAGGGAATTTAATACAGTCACTCAAAGTAATAACAATAATAACTCAAATAACTCTAAACTCTCAATAGCATAATAACTCAACGTCAATATGACCAACCTTGTTCAACTGTAAAGCTTACTTTATCAGTTTATTCCCCATCTACAAATCCTTATCTCAATACCGATCCATATATAAGGCGCACCGGATTATAAGGCGCACCATCAGCTTTCTCAGAAAAATTAAGGCTTTTAGGTGCGCCTTATAGTTCGGATAATACGGTACTAGTTAATATTCCGTGTCTGTCATATATTGTTCATTAAAATATTCCAACTCCTCTCTCTCTGCTTATCGCTATAGCTATAATATCAGGAATTCTACGTAGAGGATAAAGAATCTATGATTGAAGTTACTGTGGTTGAGAATATAAAAAGGACTCTCAGGCACAGTATACTCAGAAAAAGAAGTGTTAACAAAAAAAAGAACAAAATGGCAATATAAGAAGGTGAGTAAGGAAAACAGGAGGAAGATAAAAGAATGCAAACATGAGAGTGGCTCAAAGATGTGATGTGAAGATCGTTTACTTGGCCAATCAAAGCGGATTGTTTTGTCGCCGCGACATTTACATTCCTCACACAAATGTAGCGTTACATCTGGGTTAAACTAATGGCACAATGTTAATGAGGTACAGCGACATGGGGGCACATGCTTACAGAAAAGCACGCTGGTGTGACTCTTTTTGGAGAATAAGACCATGAGCGTGTGAAAATGAAAATGCGAGGTCATTCTAATCCGCCCCACCACAATAAAAGCACATGAGAGGATGACACTTAAAATTAGAATTAAAAATAGACGATAGGATAGAAAATTAGAATATATTGAAAACAAAAATGAGGATTATGATAGAAAATAGAAAAATTAGGACACAAGACTGATATGTCATTTGGAATATAACAACAATATGCAACTATGAGAAAGTCAGAATGGAAAAACTGAAAGGCTTTTCTCATATCTGATTTAAAGAAGTACAAGTTCTGGACTTAAAAAAAAAAAAAAAGCAGTTTTTTGCATTTCCAGCCATTTAGACAACTTCAGGAGATTTGTTTTGGGCAGTAGCTTCTTTTTTACTACAGTAAAATTATTATAATATCATTATACAGTAAACCTCACATGACCTCATTTTGTTTTTGTTTATTTCATCCCTGGGATAAACGCAGGAGGAACTAAAGCTCACATCTGGAGAGGAGATCTGAGGTTTGGTGTAGCCCACCTCTGTGCTAAAACTCCAATTTTAACGAGGGAAAAATGCTCATTATTCACCTCATTTAAATGTATGCTTATTACGAGAAATGGTCACTTGCGTACCGGCGATGATGCACCGCAGGTTAGAGTGCTTGCACTTGACGCCGGGTTTTAATTGTGCCACTCAGGAGGAAAATACAACGAATGGTGACTTCAGATAAAAATGACCTAGCGGAAGAGGGTTCATTTTTTTTCCTTTTTTTTTTTTAATTACACTGTCAAAATTAACATACATTTAGGAGAAATCCACAACTAAATAATTACTTTAGAAAAGAGTTAGTTTTACCCAAAGTAATTGATTACTCAGTACATAAATTCTTACTTTAGTACTTTTATACATAAATAGTTGATTTCTATAGTACTTAATGACTCAAAGTAATGGATTACCTTTAAGCAGCAGCTTTTAAAGCCTGCTTTGATGAAGTACTTGGGGATAAAAATTGAAAAACTGAAATACATGGGAATGAACACAAATGGTGGAGCAAAACATGTAGACGGAAAATATAACCATATACAGTCAAATATTTCTGCATAATATTGTTCCAAAAAGCCTAAAGCCTGCAGATCAGAAAGAGCAGCACATGAGAAAAAAAACTTATTAAAATAAAATAAAAATCCATTTTGTTGTCCTTGAAACGCAACCTTTTTGAAGAGAAATCCGCAATTTTAACCTTATCGTGTATTTTTTTTTTTTTCAACCAGGTGGCCGCGGCATCTTTAACGCGACACTTGGGGTGCACCGCATTTTTGTCAGCTTGACCCCGAAATATAAATCGTGCCACTTAAACGGTGGCGGTGCGAACCCCCAGCTTCCTTGAGACACATGTGGTGTCGGTTAGCGAGGTCGCAACCCCCCCAAAACTCCCTGAGCGGCGCGCGGTCTAATGTTAGCCAATGAATCACAAACGTCTCAGCCAACTCGTGACTCCCGTCCCCCGAGGGACACGCGCATATATAAATACGCGCACATACTTTGTCTATTGTTCTAATGCGACTCTTGAGTCATGTGTTCAGACACAGGAAGTAGGCGGGTGAAAAAGGGCTTACTCACCCGGGGGAGTCGTTATCTCGTTTGCTGCACAGCCGGCTCGCTCGCTCGCACCTCTGGCCAAGTCTGAAAAGGATAGAAATACATCAAAATGAGAAATTGAATGAATGGGCCCTCAGCTGCCCCCTCCACCCCACCCCCACCCCCCACACAGCATTTGATAGGTGCCACAAAGTTTTGTTTTATAGCAAGTCATCAAATTTTACTGTCAAGCTCAGCCTACATTTGCAATTTTGACTTGTGCTTCTGTTGAGTATAAATGCTCCGAATTGACCTCAAATTTGACGTGAAATCCAAACAAAATGGCTGACTTTCTGCATTCATGTCTTGTGGAATTTTTTATGAGAGTCTACTCATGATGGACACGCCCACCAAATTTCCTGCTGCTGGGTGGAAATGTATAGGGCGGAATTTGGTAGAATTTTTGTCAAGTCATCAAAATTCACTGCTATGCTCCACCCACACAAGCTAATAAAAATTCAAATTCTTTGTCTAGTATATATTGTTCAAATTTGGTACCAATCAATTATTTCTGAACTCATTCAATCCCAAAGAGGTACTTATATGTCTTTAAAAAGTCCAGACATTCAATCCCTGGTATTTTTTTTAAATAACATTAAAGGATGATTTAAAAATAATTCAATAAACACCAGCCATTTTTATATGAATACATAAATAAATACATCAAATACCTGGGATTGAATGTCAAGGACTGTTGAAGAATATGTAAAAATACATCTTTGGGATTGAATAGAACCCCCATCCATAAAAAATAGTGTTTCTAAAAAAATAAATAAATAAATAAAATACTCTTAATCTTGGCCCAAAATGAGAAAAAATTACTGTCTGCACAAAAGCATAACGGCATCCATTGTGTATTTTCCAAAATGGCTTCTTAAAATTTTTGTGGGCCAACTCATACATACTTAACCTTTTGTGCGGTATTTTGTCATCTCCTTTGACCTTTACATCAAAGAAAAAGCATTAAAAGAAGACACTAGGGAGCTGAAATTTCACCCAGATGGGAACATAGTGTTAAAATTCAATGTAGCAAGACCACTTAGATTTCACACTGCCATCCTTTGGCTAAAATACTGCCAGATTGATGTGGAAGAAAATGACCAAAAACGGTCAAAATGATGCAACCCACCAAAAACTGACAAAAAACACAAAAAAAAAACAAAAACAAAAAAAATATCTGATTTTTGTCTGATTTACATGATTCAAATTATATAAAAATTCCCCTAAAAAAAAAAAAAAAAAGCTCGAAATCTTATATGTGACCATTTCTGCTTTGAAGCAAAATATCCCATTTAGTGTATTTTCCAAAACGGCTTCCAAAATCTTCTGCGAGTCTTATGTAGCGTCCCAAATCTCCCACTGCAATGTGAAACCGTCTTGTTCCAAAATCTGCGACAAGCTGCCCCTGTCATGTTTTTGTCCTCAGAGAAGACAAATTAAAATCAATAGCGGCGTTATCAAGTTTCAAATTTGTAGAGATGTCACTCATGTCGTCGCCGGCTCCCCTTGATAAAATATCCCGTTTCTCTATCGGAGTGGCACGCGGTTTCGGAATAACGGATGAGCGCGGTCAAGCGAAATAAGACACCGCTGCAATGTTATTCAATTTATGCCAGACATGTTGAATTAGGTTGACGCTTAATAAACGCTGACACATTGGTGACGCTTTGACAGCCCGTTGAGATTCCACAAGTTTGCCGCCATTAAAATAAGTTGGGAGCTTTTGGAATTCAACAATTTGGCCTTGAATACATTATTTTTCAAAGGATCCTTAAAAGAAGAATTTATTTGATATATTTATATATTTTATTGAATGCGTCATCAAGCATACTTTGTAGACTTTATAGACAATCGGCACTTTTTTTTTTTAAATTGATATACAGTCAAAACACAGGCAAAAAGACAAAATTTACACATGCAAAAAAAACTGCTATTTTAAATGTTATTTGTGTTTTTCAATTGATTATTTGGGGAGATTATATAATTATTTGGGATTATTTGTTCAAAGCTAATATAAAAATGAAATGCAAACATTTGAATTGTTTCTAACATATATTTCGTTACTGCAACATTTTATTCCTTCGGTTGTGTCTTTTTAACTCATTCGATCCCAAAGATGTAGTTTTGCGTCTCTTACAAGAGCCACGTTAAATCCTGGGTATTTTATTTACGTATTTATTTATTGAAAATAAATAAAATATCATTCTTGTGTACTTCTGGGTACATTTACAAAATTTGGGAGTGTGGGATTAACAAAAAATAAAAAATAAAACAAGCCTAAGAAGTTTTGGGTAAAAGTGGCTATATATATATATATATATATATATATATATATATATCTCATTGTTGTGTCCTTCTGGGTACATTTACAAAATTTGGGAGTGTGGGATTAACAAAAACAATAAATAAAACAAGCCTAAGAAGTTTTGGGTAAAAGTGGCTATTTAAAATCCAAATGGATTGGTTAATATATATATATATATATATATATATATATATATATATATATATATATATATATGATATAAAAAAAATTGCAAGATACATGATTACAATTGTACGTCAAATTATTTGTTGAAAATAAAATTAACTACTTGAAAAAAATAAAAAAAAGAGCTTATATATATCTATAAATTTAAAAAAATGTTTCTTTGCTTGTGCTTTTTTGATTAATCCTCCACAATAAAATGACAACTTTATTGCAGGGATTTCATGCTTTTTTTGTTTTTTTATGCAGAGAACGAACATGTGCAATCCCTAAAATATTTTCAAGTGTGGTTTCACATTGTGCAAAAACCCTGTTCAAAACACTTCATTTTTATTTAACAGGGAAAATTTGTGAATCTTTTGCCAGTAGGTACACAAAAAGCTTGAAAATTGATATAAATAGCATTTGGGAGGGGATAAAACGACCAACCTTAAAGTTTTTCTCCACTTTTGTCTTCATCTTGTTTTCAAGGTTATTCCCAACTAAAAAGAAGCTCTCCAACATGTGCCATCAATCAAGTGTCAAGCATAATTAAGCACTCCATGAGCCCAGCTGGGATTAATTGTCAGTGCTTCCTGCTTGGCTGGTCATGTGATCAAACATGGGCCAATGAAATGACCCAAAGTTTCTCTGGCGATGAGTAATGAAACATCAAGCGTACATTTGAACGCAAAAGAAGCTTTAAAACTCATCAAGAATTTACAGGCGCAGAAATATCATTTAAAAATGATTTGTGATCATTCTTGGATCTGTTTCATAATTAAATAATGATTTTTTTTTTTCCAAGCCATCATCAACATTGCCAGACGGAAATGCTACCACTTTTGGCCATGTCATAGCTTTCTGAAAAAAGCGTTCACTTAAAAATATACATTGAGGGAGATGAATGAATAATTTATTTCAAACATATATAATCCGTATTAAAAAAAAACTATTTAGAATATAGTTTCTACGGATAAAAAAATAAAATAAAATGGAAAATAAAGCTAACATAACAAAACACATTCTCTTTAAAAAGTAAAGAACTAAAAAAAAAAAACTTAAAAATAGATGACAGATAAAAGTATTTAAATTAAATTACATACTAATATTACTGCAATGTAGTTTTAGTTTTAAATGCACTTAATGTGCACTTAATGTTGAAATATTGCATATGTAAACTTGGATTTTCCTTTAACAAAACAAATCAAAATAACGACTTAAAAAAAGCAGTTATGAATATTATCTTTTCACAGTTATAGTTCCACATTAAATTCAGAGTAATATGGTTTATTTTCTTAAATCATCTTATGTAAAATAAATCAACAAATTCACCTGTGGAAGATATTTTTTTTTCTTATGGTTTAATAATTTACTCTTCAGTTAGGTCTTACACTATGTGCAACATTTTTCAAACTATTTTTAAAATTAAAAAGGATGTGTTGGGGGGGGGGGGGGGGGGGCAACTGTCATTAGTCCTATTGCACTGATTATGCGATCGATGTTCATTTTAAATAAAAGCATGTAAACCGAAACCGACATCACGTTTTCACACCAGTGGACACGTCTCTGTCCGAATGAATTCAAGCTAATTAGTTTACAGATTGCCTCGCCTGGCTAATTAAAGGCGAGTCGTACAACAAGGCTTGTGCGCGTCAAAAAAAAAAAAATTGGAACACTTCCTCTCCTGTGATCATCATCAATAACCCCAACATTTTGATCGCTTCTAGGTTTGGAGGACAGGAGGAGAAGACGAAGAAGAAGATCGCCACGTGTGACGTTACGCCCAACATTCCCTTCGCCAAACCACAAGTCACCTCGGTGGGGGCTGAGCTCCACTGAGAGGAACCAGAGAGGAGCTCGAATTTGATGATGATGACCATGATGATGCTGAGGGTGTTTTTGCTGTTGGCCGGACTCTGCGTCCTTTGTAGCCTGGCGACGGCAAGCCGGAGAGGACACGATTCATTGAATCATCGCTCCCATAGACACAGACATGCAGGTGGGAAGAAATTATATATATATATATATATATATATATATATATATATATATATATATGTGTGTGTGTGTATTAGGGCTGTGGTCTATATTGAAATCGTGATTATTAATCGCAATTATTCATCATCATGTTTGTTCAAGCATGTCTATTTATTGCCCTTTTTTTTTAAACAAGCAGTATATAAACACGGCGTCAAGGCTTAATACTGACAAATAAAACTTAAAAAAGTGAAATAAATAGTAAATAATTGTAAATAAGTAAATAATTGAAACAATTGGCACACAGGGTAAAACAGCTAACTTACTTCCTGAGTGCAAACCAATGAAAAAACAAGCCTACTTAGAACCAAGCACATTATTTACTTTAGAATTTTAATCAATTTTAATCACAATCATCAATCATCAAAATTTTAATCACGTTTTGCCAATCGTATTTTTCAAAATGGGTCTCAATTGACAGCTAGCACTCTAAATATTAGAAACCAGGTGAGAAACTCAACGCCATTTCACACTGGTAAATAATATATTAGGGTGAGAAAAGAGAATTTTGGTATGCAAACATGTGGGAAACATTGCCTCCTGGTGGTAGTATGACAAAATGCTTGCTTTGACTTTTTAAATGTAAATACAGCTAAAAAAAGAGCAAAAGCAAGGTCATTGTATATATATATATATATATATATATATATATATATATGTGTGTGTATATACACACACACACACACACACACACACACACACACTGTATGTGTTGTGTACCAGGTGTTTTATGATCACAAACGAAATCATAGACTTCGCTAAACAAAGGTACTTTCCAATAGTTTTTTTTTTTTTGTTCCTTAGAAAATAGCACATTTGAGGAATAGGCAAGATTCGTCTATGAAAAGCACCACCTCCACACAATTTCTCACTGTTTTGTCCAAGTGGGATTTCCATTGACGTGCTTTCCCGCATCCCACACATACACCTTGGCGCCAATCCCAATTGGAAACGAAAAAGAGACCCGAAAAAAGAAATCCTTGTGAGCGGTTGTGATTTCATAGTTGTCAACAGAGTGTGGGTGTGTGTGTGTGTGCACGCGTGTGTGTGTGTGAACAGGTCATACGTCGATGCACAGACACCGGCCCCGAGTGGGAAAAGAGGGCCAGGTGCTGCACAGATCTAAAAGAGGATGGGTCTGGAATCAGTTCTTTGTCATTGAAGAATACACTGGACCGGATCCAGTTCTGGTGGGAAGGGTGAGTTTAATTTGCTCCCATTCTTTTTTTTTTTTTTTCATTTTGCCATCACATAATGATTTTTGTTACTGTACAGTATTTATGTGGCGATTGGATTTTATGGAAGAGTATTTGGACTAGTGAAGATGTAAAAAGGGTTGGTAGGATTCACAGTTTTATCCAGAATTCTGAAGTGGAATTGTAACAGGATTACTTTCGGAAAGCTTAACTTCAAATCAAAATTCTGACAGATTTTTTTTTTTACTTTGAAGTCAGAATTTGGAGAATTTGAAGTCACTTAGTGAGAATTCTGATTCGAATTTATGAATGCTGAGATAAAAGTGAGACTACGGCAATATTTTTTGTTCACTGGCCCTCATCTTTTTTCTGTAGATTTGTATCCAAATAAAAATTATTAAATCAATTCAAATCTGAGGGATTTACGGTTCTCAATGTATTTTTATGAACCCTGTGATTTTTTTTTTTTTTGTACTCCATGTCCTCCATAACTGGCACAAAATTTGGGGGGTTGAAAAAAAAGATTTTATCATCTACGTTTAATGTATTAAACTTTGGAACTATTTGTCGTGGATAATTCCTTCAGAAAAACCAATTCGATCATGTGACCATCTGTTTAATTTCTGGCTCATCTCATGAAAAATTGCATTACTAATGATGATGTGTACAAAATCAAGGTATACATCATTTGCAAAGTAGTCATAACACGATTATGTAATAAAATGACCCATGTTCCAGTTGATTTGCTCTTAATTTAAAAAAAGATGATTTGTTCCTGTCATCCCATTAAAAAGCATTACTGATGATACCTGCAGAAACGTTAAAATCTCGTGTAGCCTATGGTGCAATCATGTACCCCCAGGGGTTTATGTACCCCATGTTCCAATTTATTTGCTCTTGTTTTAAAAAAAAATGCACTGTTCCTGCCATCAAATGAAAAAGCATTAAATTAGATTTGCTGAATCCTGCAAAAACCCTTTTAAAATCTCACGTAGCCTATGGTGCAATAATGTACCCCCAAGGGTTTTTGTACCCCATATAGGAGTATTTTTACCAAGAGTGTCTTTTCCTCCTCAAGAGGGTGTGAATTGGGAAATCGCGGGGAACGGGAAGCTCATACTTAAGGGGCCGATTTGTAGTGGCGCATTTCAACAACAACAGAATCCATCAAAACGGCTACAAGTAAGATGACAGCGCGAGCGTCATATTTCACGCTCCAGCGCTTCTAAAAGACGAACACCAGTTTTACTGAGCAGAGAACGTTTGTCGCTTGTTGGACGACAGCCCTTTAAATCTCTCATTCGTTAACAATTACACTCAAAAAGGCTAATTATTAGCCTTGGAATTTTACATGATCTATCAATGGCTTGAAGGACAACGTGAATTTTTGGCTCTCCGTCTCACGCAGCTTCACTCCGACGTGGACTCGGGCAACGGCAACATCAAGTACATCCTGTCGGGGGAGGGCGCGGGGACCATCTTTGTCATCGACGACAAGACGGGCAACATCCACGCCACCAAGACGCTGGACCGCGAGGAGCAGGCTCAGTACACGCTGACGGCCCAGGCGGTGGCCCGGGACACCAACAAGCCACTGGAGCCGCCCTCCGAGTTCATCGTCAAGGTGCAGGACATCAACGATAACCCGCCTGAGTTCCTGCATGGGCCCTACTACGCCAGGGTGCCCGAGATGTCCAACGTCGGTGAGTGTGTAGTAACAGGAGTGGATGGAATGTTACAAGCGCGGGTGATTCAACTAGCTCAATTTTGAGCTGGAAGGGGAATCGCAGCACCCCCTAAAATTCAGGGCCTAAATTACAGATGTGTGTGTGTGTTTTTTTTTAAGTATGTCCTTTTTAAAACATGCGAGAGAACTCCATGCAATACAATATTTTGCTGAGGCTTGTTTTTACAATGGATCGATGGATGAATGGTCAGACTGGCACACAAAAGAAATTGATTGATGGATGGATGGATGGATGGATGGATGGAGGAAAATGGATGGATGGTTAGAGAAGGAAAAGATGGATGGATGATGGATGGATAGATCGATATAAGAATGCATGGTTGTAAAAATGGATGCATGGATGGATGGACGGATGTAAGAATGGATGGATGGATGCACGAATGTAAGAATGGATGGATGGATGGATGGTTGAGGGGATTGTGGAAAATGGATGGTCAGACTCGCCCATAAGAGAAGGAAAAGATGGATGTATGGATGGATGGATGGATGGATGAATGGATGGATGAATGGGTGTTTGTGGAAAATGGATGGTCAGACTCGCCCATAAGAGAAGGAAAAGATGGATAGATGGATGGATGAATGGATGGATGAATGGGTGTTTGTGGAAAATGGATGGTCAGACTCGCCCATAAGAGAAGGAAAAGATGGATGGATGGATGGATGAATGGATGGATGGGTGGATGGGGGGGTTGTGGAAAATGGATGGTCAGACTCGCCCATAAGAGAAGGAAAAGATGGATGGATGGATGGATGGATGGATGACGGGATTGTGGAAAATGGATGGTCAGACTCGCCCATAAGAGAAGGAAAAGATGGATGGATGATGGATGGCTACATCGATAAGAATAGATGGATGATAGATGGGTGTAAAATGGATGCATGGATGGAAAAATGGATGGTTTGACTGATGTAAAAATGGAGGGATGGATGAGTGGATTGTGGAAAATGGATAGATGATGTAAAAATGGATGGATGGTCAGACTTGCCCACAAGAGAAGGAAAAGACAAGATGGATGAATAGATCGATATAAGAATGGATAGAAGCTAGATGGGTGTAAAAATAGTTGCATGGATGGACGGATGGAAAAATGGATGGAAGTTTTTAACTGATGGAAAAATGAATGGAAAAATAGACCGATGGTTTGACTGATGTAAGAACGGAGGGACGTATGAGTCAATTGTAGCGCCAGAAGTGACTTTTTAGCACTTTAAACAATAATTTAGAATGAATTTTTTTCAAGTCTTTATCCAGACCTTTGACCTGAACGTAACCGCTTCTTCAGCCAAGTCAAATGAATCCAAAAGTCAAAGTCCGAAAGCGAGCAAGTGAGTGGCACGCGCTAATGAAGTCCTTGCCGAAGCCCACGGTGCTAGTTCTTCTCCGGGAATGATCGATTATCACGGAAACCCGAGCACAGGAAGCGCGGCTACACGACCGCGCCATTAGCCCATACATTAAAAGGAATCAAGCCCCCGACAAGCTCCTGCGGCTCCCTGACTAAGAGCTTCCGATATTGATAGACTCTCCGGCTCGGATTGGTTGTGGTCACGGGGACTCTTAACGGCGCTGAGATTGCGGACGAGCGTTCCGAAGAAAGACGCTCGAGCGATTCCATTTCAAGATCGTCCGACCGCATGAAACTCGAACGCTTGAGTCAGGCGTGAGCAGAAGGTTAGAGCGTTTTCCAGCCAAGGTTAGGCTTTGAAAGTAAGCTTTCAAGCTTGCAATTTAGTTTCTAAGTACGAGTTCGTTTCCCGTTACGGTTTGAAGCAACTCTTTCCACCTAGGGTTTTAAATTAGGGTTGCGATTGAGGCCTCAAACCAGTTTTAGGGTTTTGTGTTGACTTAGGGGTTTTAATTAGGGTTCAAAAAAGAACATTAGAGTTTTAAAATCGTGTTTCAAGCCTGAGTTTGGGTTTCAAACTATAGTTATGGTTTTCAAATAGATCTTCAAGTGTGAGTTTGAGGCTTGTAAACTGCGGTTTCAAAAGTAGGGTTTCAAAACCAGGATAGGATTTCAACTGAGTACAATTTCAAATAAATGATTTGGGTTACGAGCCAGGTTTAGAGTTTTAATGAATGGTTCTGGTTTTAAAATTCCAAAGTAGGGTTTTTACTAGGGTCATTCTATCACACCAAGATTTGTTTTCAAACTGACTGTTTTTCATTTACGGTTTCAAAAATTAGCTTAGGGTTTCAAGATGATTTTTAAAGAAGACTTTGAGGCTAATGTTCAGTTTCCAAACAAGGATTTCTGGTCAAGTTTAGGGCGTTAAGCGTTTCAGAGTAATGTGTCAAGGTAGTGTTAATATTTTCCATTTGGGCTTTCCTTTCAAAACTAAAGTTAGGATTTTACATTAGCTTCAAAAGTAGGACTTTAAACCAGGTCCGGATTTTCAATTTAGGATTTAAAAGTCATTTCAAACCAGGATTAAGACCCTCTTCACATACTTCCAACTTGGAATCCAACTGATTATATTTCTCTGCGCAGAGGGACCATGTGGCAGTCAGGTGCTGACACAGCAGCATCCAGACTGACAAAAACGGCCGAGCGCTCTCCTCACCGCGCGTTGATTGGCGTGTTGGCCATGCGAAGTCATATTTGGTGAACCAATCCCACCATTTGCGTTTGGCAGGCACGTCAGTGATGCAAGTGACCGCCACGGATGCCGATGACCCCACGTATGGAAACAGCGCCCGCTTGGTATACAGCATCCTTCAAGGACAACCGTACTTCTCTGTGGAGCCTCAGACAGGTGAGGAAATGAGCTACATAAAATATGCAAGACTGGGACAGCGGTTCTCAAATCGGGGTACATGAAGGCACAACACGGTTTCTGCAGCTATCAGCAAATTGAATTCGGTGCCAGAACAGGAGCAATACGTTTTTCTTTTCGAATCGAGAGCAAGTTGATTGGAACATGAAGTAACTTCTGAAGATATTGCGTTACAGAGATTCTTTTGCAAAAGCTGTATGCCTTTTTGGGTAAAGTTTTAAACAGATAGGCTATGTCATCAGAGATGAATTTTTCAGACGGACTAACCAGAAATAAACAAATGATCAGTTCCTTTTTTTCTAGCAAAGTAGCCTCTTAATAAGCACAAAACGTTGACATAATGAAACATAAGTATAGAAACATAATAAAATTTGGAACTATGTACATTTGGAGCGGTATATTTCGGCACGTTTTGTTCAGGAACTCCAGAGACCTCATCGTGTGTCAACATCTGTTTTCTACTTCATTGGCCAAAAAATTGTGTCAATGAAAATGCACAACGGATAACATTTAACAAAATAACGGCATAGAATATTTTCCTAAGAAACCACTATAACACAACTAAACAGTGTTGCTTCACATTCCAATTAATTTGCTCTTAACCGGAAAAGAAAAAAATATATATTCTTGCTGCATTACATTCCCAAAACATCCAACCATCCATTTTCCAGAGCCGCTTGTCTTCCCCAGGGTAACAGGCTTGCTTGTGCCTATCCCAGCTGACTACGGGAAGCACACCTTGAAGTGGTTGCCAGCCAATTGCAGGGCACAACCAGAAGAATAACAATTCACGCACCCAATCACCCACCTACATCCTCAGGACAATTTAGTATGTCCAAAACACCTGCTATGCATGTTTTTGGAATGCGGGAGGAAGCCGGAGTTCCCAAAGAGGACCCGCACAGGCTTGGGGAGAACATGCAAACCCCACACAGGAAGGCCGGAGCCAGCTGGATTTGAACTCGGATCCACTCCAACAGTTGCAAAAAATGGAGCAATCCAATATTTGGGTCAATGAAATTCAATTTTGGAGGTCGCTTTACACAAAGCAACCCCGAAGCTGGATCGTTTTGTCCAAGATAAAATCCGAAATTAAGATGTATAAATTCGAAAGTCGCGGCTCAAAAAAGGAATAG
The DNA here is from genome assembly GCF_059441005.1 of Hippichthys cyanospilos. Classification (NCBI taxonomy): domain Eukaryota; kingdom Metazoa; phylum Chordata; class Actinopteri; order Syngnathiformes; family Syngnathidae; genus Hippichthys; species Hippichthys cyanospilos. Next base: position 5,685,705 of record NC_142376.1, read on the forward strand.
CACGCTCGCTTACTGAGTCCCGGCCTGACAGTGCGGGGTGATAACGGATGGACGTGTGAGGTCACACATGGAGCGCGTGCGTGTCGTGGTTACGGCTGCGCGATGGTGGATTTGCGCGGAGTAAATCTCAGCTAATCAGAGCGGTGTCGTCCATTTGACTGGCGCGCATCCAAAGCTCACATTTCTAATTGGTTTGGAGATTATCAGCTTTGCGCGCTGTCACACGGACGCAGCCGGCCCACCGTGACCGTAAAAACTTCAACACACACCACCAGATTATCAGTGTTTGAAATGTAGAGAAATAATCTCCCGCTTGTTTAGGTTAAGTCCATATTTTTAGCGTGATTGATTCAGAAGGGGAACGGATGATTTGCGGAGGTCGCGTCGCACATTGCAATGAGATCGGGCGGCTGTGGCTTGGTTGCCGGGGTAACCCGCGCAGAATCAAACGTGCAATCACTTCCTCGCCGCGGGAACGTTGCATCAACTGGATTGGGACTCGGCGCCAAAATCAAGACTAATCCTGATTTTTCAGCTACGTACTGCAGATTCATCGTCGTAGCACTTTTTTCACCATTTTGTTCAAGGCAAAGTCAACCCAAAAATATTCTTCAAAATATGTGCTACTATTAGTTTAAACACCACATTCTGATTCATCCTTAATATAATATCCTTAATTAATATACAGTATTTTCCGCACCTAAAAGCCTTATTTATTTTTTTTTAAAAGCTGATGGTGCGCCTTATAATCAGGTGCGCCTTATATATGGATCGATATTGAGATTCGTAGATGGGGAATGAACTGATTAAGTAAGCTTGACCTGTTTCTTTTGTGTGTTTACAGTTGAACAAGGTTGATCATATTGACATTGAGTTATTATGCTATTGAGAGTTATTGAGTTATTACTTTGAGTATTACTATATTGTGATTGACGAAGTTTTAAAATATGTCATTTATTGAGGCTGAGCCTTATAATCCGGTGTGCCTTATATATGGAAAAAGTTTTAAAATGTCATTAATTGAGGGTGCGCCCTATAATCCGGTGCGCCTTATAGCGCGGAAAATACTGCTTATATTTTGGGGAGTAACTTGAATAAAACAATTATTAAACCTTCATTTTTCATAGCAAACAATTACTGTGAAAAGTCAAATGCTTGACTAATTATCCGTCAGTTAAATTTGGGGGCGATTGGATGAACTGCCTTGGAAAAGTCAAACAGGAGCCGAGTTATGATATTTTAGTTTATGTATGTGGAATCGTTCAGATTTGTCAACTTGTCCTGGCTTCATCAAATAGTGAAACTCCAAAACTGCCGCTAAGCTTTGTCCATCTGTCCACTACGTGAATTTAGTATATTTTATTTGCAATTGTATTCATTCTCTAAAAATTATGAGGTATTAAAGGTTTGCTTTCGCTGGCTAATCACCATATTTTGCCGCCGCGCTCCGCCCACACGCCATGAAGAAAACTTATTAGGTTGGTAATTTAGCCCAGTCCATCTGTCTACTACACCTGGCTTAAATTTGGTAGCAGTCGGATCAATTTACTCCGAGAAGTCCGTGTCGATATGACAGGAGCGGAGTTAATAGCGCTGGCTTTTTTACGGCCGATAATCAAATTTGTCGTCATGTTCCGCCCACAAACCACCATGAAAATGCAAACACTCTGCCATTTAGTGGGGTCCATCTGTCTACTACACCTGGTTTAAATTTGGTAGCGATGGGATAAATTCACGAAATCTGTTTTGGTTCGGCGCTCTCTCTTTTGACCAAACTTTGTGCAACGCTCCGCCCACACACCGCGATAAAAACTCAGTAGCTTGGCAATTTAACTTGAGCCATCTGTCGAGCACACCTGATTCAAATTTGGTAGCTATTGTATTTATTCCGTTGCGGTACGAAGGGAGCCTAACTATTGTTGCTTTGTGAATCGTTAAAATTCGCCACTTTGTTCTCCCCGCATCGCACCATGAGAATTTCAAAACTTTGCAATTGAGTGAATTCAATCTACTACAGTTTCTGTATGTACAGTACGAGCAAAAGGATCAAACCAAAATACTTTTTTGTTCTATAACACATATTACTTGCCTTCAATTTTCTTAGAAGCTGACGGTGAGCCTTATAATCCGGTGCGCCTTATACGGCGCATAAACCTTGAGTTTTTACTTTTGAGGGATGAAAAACTAAAATAACTTCATCACCATGTAAATTCTTCCAGTTTTACCACTGTATTTCAGTTATAACTGTATTTTTTACAATTGTTTTTTTCTGACACTGAATTTTGATATGCTACATATGCTGCCATTCCGAAAATTTATACGGGGACAAGGTGCAAAATATGCAAGTTTTTGTGAAAGCACAATTTTATAAAATGAATCCACAAACTGTTTTTAAATCAACAAAACAACATATTTTAAGGTTTTTGTTCGCAATTCGATTAAAAAAAGATTTATTTAATTGTATAATAATTATACAGTATTGTTTTAAACTCTTGATTCGTCTTGGCATTAAACAGTCTTTTAATGTAATCAAGAAGTATTTATTCCCATTTTTCAGAGTACTTTCCACAAATCATCTTTATTCCTAAATTGTGATTGTTTATTTAATCTCATAATGTCCTGACATGTCTTATCGGATTGTTTTGACATTCCCTTTAGCGTAGCTCCATCTAGTGGATGTTTAACGCAACCCCAGCCACTACTGTAGCTTCTATTCTATGCGCCATATAATGCGGTGTGCCTTATATGTGAAAAACATTTAAAAATAGGCTGTCCATTGATGGCGCACCTTATAATCTGGTGTGCCCTATAGTGCGGAAAATACAGTACTGTAAATCACACTTTAGGCCATATCTTTTTTTCCTCATGATTTGAGCCCTGCATCTTAAATTTTGTCCAGTGCATGTTATGTGTGTTTATTTTTACAAACTACTAATTCACCGGTAAAGCGTGTGGCTGTTCAAGGTGTCAATCTAAGAAACAACTATGAAATAGAACTGAAAAAATGTGAATCAAGGGCTTTGTTCAAAAAGAGTTCTAAAAAATATATTAAAAATCATGTATAGGTTGAAAAAGATCTTACATAAAATATATGATGGTAGATATGAATTATGTGCAATGAGCAAGCTAGATATGTCTACCAAGTCACATGTCAATTGGTAAAATTTCAAATACCATTTTCGTAAGTACAAGTTAACGTTCAAACCGAATTTCCGCACCTACAGGCATCATTCGCACGGCGCTGCCCAACATGGACCGCGAGGCCCGGCAGGAGTACGACGTGGTGATCCAGGCCAAGGATATGGGCGGCCACATGGGGGGCCTGTCGGGGACCACCGAGGTCAAAATTACGCTCACCGACGTCAACGACAACCCACCCAAGTTCCCACAGAGTGAGTGCATGTCAATTAAGAATGCTTTTTGTGGGTGGGTGAGTGAGTGAGTGAGTGAGTGAGTGAGTGAGTGAGTGAGTGAGTGAGTGAATGTGTTTGCTTGTGATCACACATGTCATATATACGTATATATATGTGAATACTGCTGTCGCCAAATTTGCATCCCGCGCGCGATAAAATGCAACATGAAAAGCAGCGGTAAAAGCCAAAACAACAGTTGCAGTTTACACTTGTATCACGAGTCTGAGCATCTGTAAAAAGTATGAGCAGAAGGAGCACCTGCGAAAAGAATGTTCCAGATGGCGCCAATGAGGATGCTGATTACATATTTAGTACTTTGAGAGAGGCAGCGAAGCTAAAAGATGAAAATAGCCAAGCCTCCCCCAAATATCAAAACAAAGCCATTTTGTAGCCTTCTTTTGGAATAAAAATATTACCCATTTCACGGTTTCTCAAAGACTTCCTGTCATTATTTCACTTTTAACCATCATCACAGAATAAGCATTGAAACGTGCCTTAAATACTGCCAGTGTAACGGAATTGTAACAAAAGGCAAAGCAAGAAGCTCTGAAAAAGGCAGATTTTTTTGACTGGATCCGTCACATCGGCGCTGGCACGTATCAATTACCCGACACGGTCCTTTTGTGAGATTACCGAGCTGCCGCCGCAGCCGCCTCGCTCGTCGCCCAGGAAAATGAAACGAAACCAACGGCAATCCATCCATACAAAAGACATCCTGACTTGAAAAGATGATTTCCGTGCCTGGGAAATAGTCGCAAACTTAGCACCTTATCCTGCTATTAATATCGCACAATGAAACATATGTGAGTGTTGATCTTCCGTTTGAATGGAACGCAATGGACGCGGAGGGAGGAAATGAAAGTTTTGCTGGGGGAGGTAAACGAGAGAGAAATAGGCCGAAGTAGGGAGGAGAAGTAAGGGCGCATGCTGAGATTTGGAAGTGGAATGAGGGCAACTTGGAGGCAAGAAAAATAAGAATGAGCAGCATTGGCCACGCAGGAGGTGGAGCACTAGCTCGATTGGCATTAGACGAAAAGCGTACGGCTCATCAGCTACGCATTGATTTAGCTATTTGCCAACACGTCTACACAATAGCTACATAGGCAGAGCTTTGACGCACGGATGTGCATTTTTACTTATGATAATTAGCGTAACGGGACCAGCTAGAGGGCGGACGTCGGTCGGCTGTAAGCAGGCAGTGCCTGTTGCGGCTAACAGCGGCTCGTGTTAGCTGAGGTTGCTACGGCATTGTTTTCAACTAAAGAAGCGAGCGGACTGAACCGACGCCCGAGTCCATCCTTGTTCACGCAGGGATTTTACAAAAACCGAGACGATCGTGTCAAATTGATGATGTCCCCAGATGATTCAATTAAAAGTGTACCGCTTAGAGAAGACGGAAAGGTATTTCATTTGACTCGTTTATCAAATGTGGTCTTTTGACAGACACACACAATCAGAAACCTAATGGAACTTTGGCTATTTAGGGCAAAATGAACTCGAGCTGCGTCGTGAGGAAAAGGAAGTGGAGTAGGGCTGCAGAATTATAGCCAAATCACAAATTTGATCAATATTCAAATCAGTTATTAATCACGGTTATTCATCATATTTGATCAAACGTCTATTTATTGTTATTCTTTAAACAAGCAGTATATAAACAAGGCTTCAAGGCCTGATACTTACAAATAATGATAATAAACTAATATAAATAAATAGATAATTAAAATATTTACCCAAGACATGGCGAAAAATTAGCACACGGGGCGACAGTTAACTTGCTTGCTGAAAGCAAACCAAGAATAAAAAAAAAGGAAGAAAATCGAACCAACTTAGAACCAAGCACATTATTAACCTTTAAGCAAATTTGAATCAATTAGCAGTCAAAATGTCATTTTTCGTCACTTCAAACCAAATTTATTCCCAATTTTTTTCCAGATTTTTCAAAATGGGTCTCTATTGATAGCTAGCACTGTATACATTAGGAATCAGGTGAGAAACTCAAGCGCCATTTTGCGCTGGTGAATAATATATCGGGGTGAAAAAAGCAGAGGCTTTTGTCATGCAAACATGTGGGAAACGTTGCCCTCTGGTGGTAGGATGACTAAGTGCTTCATTCGACATGTAGATAGCCGGCTTTTTAAGTGTTAATATTGCCGAGAATCACCTTACGATCGTGGCAGTGAATATCACGATCGTAATTCAAATTCGATTAATTGGGCAGCCCTGCTGCATTCACTGACCGCTCAAAATCTACCCTTCCCATATAATACAGACATCCCATCCAACTCATACAACCTATTAACAGGAGAAACTTTCCATGTTGTGAATGCCCTTGAATTTTTTGTCTTTTGCTGCTCTTCTCATGAACATGGTCCCATCGACCTCCGTGTCTCTTCGCAGGCGTATATCCCATGTCCGTGTCAGAGGACAAAGTGGAGGGCGAGGAGGTGGGCCGTGTCAAGGCCAAAGACCCCGACATGGGTGACAACGGGCTGGTCAACTACCGTCTGACAGACGGGGACGGGCTGGGGATGTTCGAGCTCAGCACTGACTCTGAAACCAGGGAGGCTATCATCAAGCTCAAAAAGGTAAGGACTACACACATATACATATACATATACACATATATATATATATATATATATATATATATATATATATATGGCTGGACTGCAAGATGAGGTATAGACAGAATGTGGGAAGAGAAAAATCTGACATTTTTTAAGAGCTTCAGAGGTCAGAATCTTCTCAACACGTAGTATGAGGTCTGTAACTGCACTTCCTGTCCACATAGAACACAAAGCCATCCAACCAGCCGGCTCACCTTTATTCATTCTGTGGGAAAATCTCTCTCTAGCCTGACTCGATCGATACAAATCTTCTTTTGTCTCCATGCGACGGCTCGGAGAATCTAGCGGGTTCAGCTTTTTCTTTTCCGTCGCTCTCAGGAAATGAGAGCACGAATTAAAATATATATAAAATAAAAAAATAAAGCCATCGGAGTGGCCCGGGGCGATGTGGTTAACCTCAAGTTCAAGCGTCATCCAAAAGCAGCGCAGAGTGCGGCGGAGGCGGGCAGCTGCGCGACCAATCTCAAAGCGACTGGAGCGCAACACTTGACCACATCCAATGCAGAGAAGACACATGAGAGATGACTTGTTGGCCCTTGAAAAAAAGATGAAGGTACAGGGCGATCTGGTGTGGTCACGAGGGAGGAGCCCCATATTTCAGCCTTTTGTCCTGCTTGGAGCTCAGATTTTCCACATCAAAAATAAGGAACTGCAAAATAAAACAAGCAGTGCGAGGAATGCTAAAAAAAAAAAAACATCAACTTGACACATTTTACAGAGAGAAGTCTAAGGGCAAAGCAGTGGAAAATAAAAGTGACATCCAGGACTCAGTGTCTCCTGTATTTACTTATTTTCGGAATTTTATTCCAGAGGAGACTGTGTATATCAAGAAGAACGCTTAAAATCATGAAACTGCAAAAACTGAGAAAATTTAAGGGCGAGACTGTGGTGTATTAAAGTAGCGCCCAGAACTGAGGCACAGAAAACAAAGGCGTCTCCTTCTTATCCTTTATTTACCAAGGTAATAAAATCCTTTAGGGAGACCGCAACTGGAGAAAATAAATAAATAAATAGAAATAAATGCTGAAATGGCTGCATCAATCAGAACAAAGCCAGAAGACAAAGAGCTAGGGCCCAACAACAATAACGTCTTCTGTTCACATTTCTTTCGGTAGACACATTAGACTAGTGGATCTCGAACGGGGGCGCCCCTGGGGCTACGTCGCGGCATTTCAGGGTGTACGTGAGATTGTATGTATCTAACATAATGCTTTGTAGTGGCATGAGAGAGACATTGCATTTGTTTTTCAAATTAAGAGCAAATTAAGTGGAAAATGGAGCAATTTGTCGCTAAATTGCATCATTGTTTACAAGTTGCCTGTAATTGAGTTTTAAACAAACTATTGTGATTAGAGTCATGATTTATATATATATATATATATATATATATATATATATATATATATATATATATATATATATATATATATATATATTATATATACACACATAGAAATAAAAGTTTCAATTGACAATGAGCACTGTTTGTATTTGGTACCAGGTGAGAAACTCAATGCCATTTCACACTGGTAAATAATATATTAGGGTGAGAAAAAGCAAAGGCTTTTCTCATGTGGCAAACATTGCCGCCAAGTGGTAGAATGACAAAGTGCTTGATTTGACTTGTAATCAAAAACGTGCTTGACTTAATGTTGCCGAGGATCAGTTTATTTAATCGGGGCAGCCAATATCGTCATCACGAGTAAAATTGATCATATATATATATATATATATATATATATATATATCATCACCCCACAAGGAAACTATGAAGAAATTAGCAAGAACATTCCCGCAAGATTATTCGTAAAAATCCGTTCCCATTTTTGCTCTTTGTTATGATCGGATGTGTGTGTCTGTGTGGAATGACAAAGAACAATCACCCCAAAAATCCTTCACCTAGACTCCCTGTGACTCTTGTAATAACCGCATCAGAGCCTGAGGCTGATTTGAAGAATGTGTGTGTGTGTGTGTGTGTGTATTTACGCGTGCATGTACATAGGAGTGTGTGCGTGAGCGAGAGAGCGAGAGGCGCTCACGTCATGAGACGCACTTGGACTCGATCTGATTACAGTGTCCTGATTCGGATGTGCCACATAGTGATTATTGAGTCCTGATGCCTCTCGGGGGAAATCATCACCTGTTGGCCACTAGAGGCAGCGCTCACACACATACACACATACACACACGCAAGCACGCATGCACACCTGAACACTTTGAAATCAGCGTTGGGAGAAGCCTTCACTAATCTCTATTCTCCCTCTCACACATTCAAGCACACCGGCGTGAGCTTTAATCAACTATTCTCTTTCAACTGTGTCCTGACGAAAGCACTTTGCGGAATATTAAGAAGCCCTGCCTGTGAGTGTGTGTGTGTGGGGGTGTGAGTGTGTGTCAATGTGGATATTGTCATGAATGAAAGTGAGCGAGCGATACAGAAAGTGTGACCAAAGCGATGGAAAATGAAAGAAGTGGGACACGTCGCTGACGTTAGCTTCCCGCTGAGTTTGTCGCTGACGCGTTTAAGTTCTGTCGGGCATTGTGACGTTTGAAGGAGGGGGGGGGGGGGGGGGGGGGGGGGTTACCATCGCAAACCTTACCTAAAGACAGTTTGACAGTTTGTCACCGCATGGCATTTTGGCAGATTTTTTTTTCTTTGCTTTGAGAGCACTAACTTGAAATGATTCCACTTATTTCAGAAAAAGCTGATTTTTTCCAGTAATAAGACATTTTAAAAAAAAATCAAATTTAATGTCAAATTAAATGTTAAACAAAGACAATTTCAACTTTTGTATGAAATCACAACTTAGCCTCCAAGTCTACCAGTTTAATGCTAGCACTTAAAGTGAAATGCCATAGACAGGCTAACAAACAACATGCATGCATATACACACACACATATATATACATATATATATATATATATATATATATATATATACATACATATATATACATATATATATATGTATATATATATATATATATATATATATATATATATATATATATATATATATATGTGTCATGCAAATAATTGAAAACATGTTCCATGGGAAATCAAAACGAAGCATCACTGTATCGGCGCGGGGTTCGTTTTGCACACAAGGCCACCGCGACTAAGCGTTTAAAGTCCTCTGCGTTGTTAACCTTTTATGAGTCAACAAGTTTGCGCCCGTTTGACGCATCTGCGTCGGGGACGACAGGCAGCTCGTCGGGACGGAACAGATGCTTTGCGACGCTCTGGATTGCCGCTAATTAAATCTGTGATCACTTAACTGCTGTCATCACGCCGCTCGTAAAAATACCCGCTTAATGCGGCGAGCCACATTTGGCCACAGGTGCTCGACTAGCCGTGACTGACGATCGGCTGAAAGGTGAGCCCATCTTTGTCGCTCTGCGGTTGCCGATTTTAAACATCATAGCTGTGTTGACAATCTTTCGACTTTCATGTTCTCGGTATGTCCCACGATGCATCTCAAAAAGTAAACAAATGATGAAAAAAATCGACTACAAAATTAAACGACGGGCATAAGGAAGTCGTATTAGAGGTGTGGTCTAACGAGGTCGTTTTCCTTTCAAATTAAGAGCAAATTAATTGAAATATGAAGTAACTTCTCAAATTGCAATACCGTCATGATGGTACGTGAAATGACACGAACCTGCCATTACTATTTTCAAATTGAGAGCAAATTATTTGAAACAAGCAACTTATATAGGGGTTCTCAAATTGGGGTATGTGTAACCTTGGAATAAGTGATGAAAGTTTAGGGTTACATAGGATTTAAACAAGGTTTCTGTAGCAAATCTCAAGATTTGTTTAATGCTGTGATAAGAACAGTACATTTTTCTTTTCAAATCAAGAGCAAATAAATTGGAGCATTGTAACTGCTTTGCAAAATGTGTGCCTACTGTATATTTTTTTTTAATGCACAGTCATGAGTGACAGTTCCCGACAAAAACACATTTAGAGATACCACTCCAAACGTAGTTCCAAAGTTTGACTCAATCACATCTAATGTCGACGACAACCAATTCGTTTTTACTGTGCTAGCAGTGAATAAGGGGAAGTCAACCCCAACATTTTTTTCACAATTCCATGCGCCTTCATTCGTCTAAATATGATACTCTTATTCATAGTGTTTGAGGAATATGAATCAAACACCTATTTTCATCCATCTCGGCGCAGCCATTTTGTCACTTTGTAAACGGAAAATGACATCATCGTTGCACACAGCTCACCTGTTTTCTGAGTTTGATCATGTGAGGACGTAAAATAGGAGGTTGACTTCCTCTTTAGATGAGAAGAAAAAAGACGAAGACTTATTTAGCCATTAACTTAAAAACGCTTCGCCATAGCTAGTGGGCTACTTGGCTAAAAAAAAAAAAAAAATTTCGTATAGGGTAAGCCATTTAATTCAATGCCGTTTAGACAAAGATAGGATGTTCAAATTGGAAGTAAGATGTTCACTCCTATTACTAGTACTTAGCTTAAATGATGACGGAATGAGAAAACGATTCTGAATATAGCCCGTGTGCCAAGCATTTTAATCCACGCTAACACCTGTTCAGTCGTCAATGTGTGTATGCGTGTGTGTAGCTCATACATGTAGTCATACTTATTGGTCTAACTCCTCCCGTCGGGATTCCATTAAGCGATGCAGCGGCCTGCCGATGAGGAGATCAAGCTCCCGCCCGGGACTCCCGCCACGTTAAAGCTCTCGCAGCTGCTGGAAAAACACTGTCGGGGGAGGAGAAAGCGTGTTATTATCCCGCTTTCTCAGGAGAAGAGTTGATGCGGCGAGGAGTGTGTTATTTACTGTCATTACGGAGACAACAGTGATGCGGATAAGCCCCCAACCGCTTCTCTTGGCGCCGCGCGAGAGCGTATTATGCTTTTCGGGCAACGGCTGACGACGCAGAAGTTGAAATTTGCCCTGGAGGAGGTTTCAAAGCAATGCTTCTCAAAATGAGGTTGGCGAGCCCTGTTTAGGTGCTACGCACAGTCATTTGTAGATTTCTATTTGTTTGTTTGTTTTTTGTAGCAGTTTCATGGCCAAATAATTAGTCCTTTCTTACCAAAGTTTTAGGACAAGTAAACATCTTGATTTGATAGCAATTCCATAAAACTGCAAAATATTAGATTTGCTTTAGAGCAAAACTAACACTATAATATACTAATTATATATATACATATATATATACATACATACATACATACATACATACACACACACACACAAATATATATATATAATTTATATATACACTAATATATATACTATTTTTCACTTATGTATACACACATATACACACACACATTTTTTTATAACTAATTGCAAACATTTCCTGTAATTGTCATTTTCCATCAATAAATCGAAGCTTATAACAGATTCAGTAAAGTTTGCATAAAATCGTCCAAAAAAATTGTTTATATAGACTGTTTAAGTATCTTTTGAAACTTTTCCTGCTAATTGTTGAATAAAACTTCCAATTCCACTGCAAAGTGTGCAGGGTTTTTCCATTTGTCCCAGTAAGCTACTTTCAGAAATAAAACACTATATATATATATATATATATATATATATATATATATATATATAGCATCCTCCACTGAGGATGTGTATATATATATATATATATATATATATATATATATATATATATATATAAAAATGTGTATGACAAAGGATATCAAGCCATCTCAAAACAAAACAGTTTCTCACTGTTTTAGAATGAAAACGCCTCCCATTTTTTTGGATCAAAAAAAAAAAAAACGGCCATTTTCAGCGTTCTTTAACTGCTGTTGAAATCACTTGCTTTTAGGGGCAGCCCATTTAATCCGCGACATGTCCCCTTGAAGACAATCCCCACTCTTCCCAAGCACAGTTCACTATCAGTAATATTGGCTATTGTGTGTCAGTGGTTTCCCACTAATATAAAGTAATTGAATCACCGCTCTATTCAATATAAGACAATTGAATCCGCGGCCGATGACAATAATTTTAACACTGGAGTAGAACACTGCTTTACTACCTAATCAACAGTCTTCTATAAATCATGGGGGGGTTGCTCTAGTACATGTCTTTCGGGGTCCCCCAGGTTTCCTTTTCGCTTACTGCGGGACTGTCAGCCGTATTGGTGTAGCAACAGCACCCCCTAGCAGCAGATGAGGACACCGCAGCAGGCTGTCCAATTTGTGATTGCTTCTCATGCGGAGTGATTGCAACACTGAGGGCTGATGAAGTCTATTCTGTGTGTGTCGTTCTCAGCGAGTGGATTTTGAGACCAAGAGGTCGTACACGCTGAAGGTGGAGGGCTACAACGTGCACGTGGACCCCCAGTACCTGGCCTGGGGGCCATACAAGGACGAGGCCACGATCAAGGTGAGAAATGTTGTATTTTTCTCATAGGTTTTGCGTGTTGTTTGTGCTGATGCTATGTACTGTAACCAAAAACCAATAATTATTTTGAGTGAACCGCACAAAACATTCCGACAAGCTCATAAATATTGGGACACCAACACATTTCTGATTTGGGGGGTCTCAGTGCTACCGCAATAGATTAGAAATAAAAATACATTCTCGTCTGATTTAGTGTTTTTAACAAGTTGTGCACCATTGACGTGATAGGACGTCTTTCGGAATCCAAACGAGGAGCGCCATTGATGGCAATTGACGTTTGTTTTTTGTTTTTTGTTTTTTTTTAACCTTTTGAAAAGGTTTGGGCAGCTCTGGTTTGATTAGGCTGAGAAATTAAGAAAATTCTATCTTTGTTCAGTCCTAACGTTTGAAATTCTTTAAAAGGGTTAACAGCCAAAAAAAACGACAGTGTCAGAATTACAACGGTTTTTACATATGCATATTTTACAGAACCCAACGTAAATTAACTATCATAAATCAACCTTTCACTTTTCAATCCTTGGTTGCAAATCCGTTATAGTCAATTACAGCCTGAGGTCTGGAAAATTAGCATCACTACACATTGGTTAGCTTCCCTGGTGAAGTCCTGCCAGACCTCTTCTTCCTACCTCTCATATATATAAATATATGAATACCCTCAAATTAAAACCACATGATATAAACAAGTTTAACATGCCTTTTAACTGTGGTTTTTTTCAGATTTCAGTGGAGGATGCTGATGAACCGCCCGTGTTTGTGGCACCCTCATACACCTTTGAGGTGGAGGAAAATGCCCCCGCTGGTACTCAGGTGGGACGCGTCCACGCCAAGGACACGGACATTGCCAACAACCCAGTCAGGTATGACAAAAGCGAGATCCTGTTTCAGATGAATTAGAGCCAGTTTTGCATAATAACTTGAACACCTGTGCACAGGTACATGATTCCACGTTACACAGACGTAGAGCAGTTTTTTAGCGTCAGCTCGGAGGATGGGATGATCACCACCACCAGACCACTTGATCGAGAGACCCAGGCTTGGCACAACATCTCCGTGTCTGCCACCGAAATAGGTGAGTCATACAATATAAACGTCAACTGGTTCGATGCCTTTTTTTTCTAGTCCATCTGAGCTGATATTGTGACTTTTTCAAACCTCCGATGGTCCAAAAGGCTCTCGGTTAATCAACTCCATGTACGGACTTAGAATAAAAACGACGGAGGCAGCAAGAAAAGCCTCAAAAAGAAACCCAAGATGACCCGTGGGCACTGTTGCGTTTCGGCCGTGCAACGCCCCCTCGCGCCAACCCCTCCACCGAAAGCCCAGCGAGCCACAAGGGGCCCCGCCCTGGCATTCTGCGGCCGGCAGCTCTGGCTCTCCAAGCTCCGTGCGGTTTCCCCACGGCGCTGTCGACGCCAGACGGCCAGATGGAAACGGGCTCGCGGCCCGCGTAGTCAGGCTACGCTAACCACTAACGGGGCCCCGGGAAGCTAAGTAGAAGCCTGCTAATGACGGGGTGCTGGAAAAATCAAATAAGAGGGTCCAGTTACAAGAGAAACTGAGCGGCAGTTTCCGTTCCTAAAAACAAAAAAAAACAAATGTGCTTCAAAACTGTCCATGGGAGACTTATTGGGAGCTGATTCGTTTTATGTCATGCGTCATACAAGAAGGCAAAAGGAAGTAACATTTTGTGAAAAGAACTTTTGGAGGAAGGGAAAAAGAAAGGGTGGTGAAAGGAAAGAAAAAATTAAAATGCGGTGGGAAGGGAGAATCAAGTCAAATTTTATTCATCTATATAGACTAAATTTGGTTTGTATTTCTCGATTTAGCCATGTTGTGTCACGTGAAACCTAAAGTTAGGATTTTAATAAGTTTTACTTCTTTCTCACTCCTTTTTGGACTAGAAGTTATGTTGTTTTGAACCTTTAAAATGATGCTGTTTCTGTTTTTGAAAAAAATAATAGTACCGTATTTTTCGGATGATAAGCCATGACTTTTTTCTCATGTTTTGAGCCCTGCGGCTTATAGTCCAGTGCAGCTTATCTGCACGTTGTTGTTTTCTAACAGATATCCATCCATCCATCCATCCATTTTCTATAAATATGTTGGGACTAAACATGCATGTTCAGTCTGTTAAAGAGAGGATGTCGCTGTTGGCAGACAATAACAAAAACAACTAAAAAAAAAAAATCATAAACTTCATATACCATCTTTTTACATAAAGATCTGATGTTATTACCAGCGGCTTTTAGTCCAGTGCGACTTATCCGTGACAAAAATCAACGTTTTGCTCATATTTTGCTGCTGCGGCTTATATACCAGTGCGTCTTATAGTCAGGAAAATACGGTAAATGTATTAGTATTGTGCTGTACATAGATTGGAGGGAAGGGAGCAAGGAAGGAAGCAAGAAAACAAGATGGAAGGAAGGAAGCAAGGAAGCTCATAAGTGAGAAAAGAAATGAAGTAAGAATGTAAGGGAAAAAAATGCAAGAAAACAATGAAGAGGAAAGGAAGGATGAGAGGAAGTAACAAACGAAACATGGAAGGAAGAAGAGGGAGAAAAAGGCAAACAAGCTAGTAAATGAGAAAAGGGATGAAGGGAAGAAGTAAGGAAAGAAGGAAGCGCGAAAACAGATGGAAGGAAGCAAGCAAAGCGTAAACGAGGAGAAATAACTGAAGAATAAACCCAGAGGAAGGAAAAGGAAAGAAATGTTAGAAAAGAAGCAAGGATGTTTAAAAGGGAGGAGCAACAGAAACACGGATATGAGGAAGGAATGGTTCAGGATCAATGTGGAAAAAAATGGAAGGCCGACAGGAATGGATGAAGGTAGGAAGAGTGTGTACCTATCACCTTTTTTTGTGGTTGTCATGAAGCATGAGGCAAGGTCTGATCAGGTTTGTGTGAGACGCGTGGGAAGCGCCAAGCACGATGGTGGCACACTTGGACGCCTCGCAGATGCGTTCCGCCGGAAATAAACCCTCGGGGCTTGATTGACAGGCACCGGCGCCGGACGGAATATCTTCTTGTGTTAGCTGGCCACCTGACATCGCATGTATGTTTGTGCGTAGGAGGCCACCACCAAGACACCAAAGTGCGCGTAAACATCAAAGTGAAAGACAGAAACGACAACGCTCCCGAGTTCGCCACCAACAACGAAGTTCTCATGTGCGAAAGTGTTGCGCCGGGAAAGGTACGGATGAAGATCCGCGTGAAAAAGACTTTGAATTTCAGGCTCCGTACCATCATTTTGAAACCATTTTTTGGCTGTCTCCCCAGGTCATCGAAACGGTCAGCGCAGTGGACAAAGACGAGATGGCCCACCGTCAACACTTCACCTTCAGCTTGGCGCCGGAGGTGGCCCACAACCACAACTTCTCCCTTAAAGACAACAGAGGTGCGCTAATGTTAGCATCAGTGCTAATATAGCAATCATTTCCACCATACACACTCACGAACACGGCGACATGTCCTGAGGACCGCATTAATTGCATCGGGGTCTCCATCCATCTGTCCGTACATCTCCGGGGGGAGCGTGATTCAATTAAGCTACGGTAGAAGCTTCAAGTCGCAGCCCGAGCATAGAAGTGGACAGAGATGGAATCTAGAGTGTGGATAATGAAATGGAAGCCAAGGCGCAAGATGCAAGACAGACGTGTTGGCAGTGCGCGAGCATCTTAGCAACAGATGACGCTCACATCTGAGCAAATGACTCTTTGCTCTTTTGGATTCAAGATGCTCATCTGGTGGCATTTCAAGTATCTGTTCCAATTTGTTTCCCAAGAAAAAGGATTGTGTAAAAACCCTTTGGCTCTGAAAGCTGATTCCAAATCTTTTCAATTCAATTTTTTTTCAAGCTTTGGTGTAAAAAGAAGGTCTGAACATTTGTTTTCCCACTTAAGTCTCAAGGTGGCCAGAAAGTGGTCTTGACAACCCCTGGCCACCATTTAGCTCTGCCCAAGTTAGCCCTGGCTACTTGCCACCCTAATCTTGGTTTAAAACTGAACCCAGGCTGACCTAAAACCTTTTGAGTTATAACCTGTCCTGAAGCACAAATTCGAAACCCTCATTTGACATCTTAAGTTACTCAAGACTCTTATTTTGAAACCCTGTCTCGACTCCCTAAATCAGACTTGAAATCAGTGACTGCCAAACGAAGCCTCGTGAAGCACTTGATATTTTTTGACTCCTTAGATGTTACTTCTTGGTTACCAAAGGCAGGGGGAATTTAATACATTTCCTCTGCACTTGTGTTCATTTTTAAAATAAGGCCGCCATCTAGGGGAGTAAAAATACATGACAGGTGCTTCATGAAGCTCCATTTACCCATCACTACTTGAAAACCTAGTTTTGCCTACATTACTTTAACCCTTGTGCGCTATTTTGTCCAATCTGTTGATCTTTACATAAAAAAAATTACAAAGCGAAAGCGTTGACAAAAGACACTAAGGAGCTGAAATTCCACCCAGATGGTGACATGTCGAATTTAAACATGGCATGATCACTTAGTTGTCAAACTACCAGGAGTGTGCCAAAATACTGTGGAAATGACGTAAAAGAAAATGACCAAAATATGATCAAAATACTACGGTTTAAACCCAAACTCAAATCTCAATCAAATATTTGCATCAATTCTCCAGCTGATCTCAAGGATATCTATTGACCGCCAGAATTTGTCTTGCGTCCACACAGATAGTACGGCTAGCATCTACGTGCTGCGTAAGGGTTTCAGCCGCCTGACGCAGGACGTCTACTTCCTGCCGGTGGAGATCAACGATAACGGCGTTCCGGCCATGAGCAGCACCAGCACGCTGACGGTGCGCGTGTGCTCCTGCGACAGCAAGGACACCATCTTGTCCTGCAACGTGGAGCCCTACGTGCTGCCAGCCGGACTCAGCACAGGCGCGCTCATCGCCATCCTCGCCTGTATCGTCATCCTGCTGGGTAAGCCGGGAAACACTCTGTGGCGTTCGGACATTTTGTTTGTTTGGATTTGAGAGATGCTAATCAAGACTTAATTCATGCCTTATTAATTTGCTCAGAATTTAAAAAGAAAGATGTCCTGTTTGTGTCACAGTACTAAATTAGATGTGGTGATACTTGCAGAAACAGTGTTAAAATTTCTCGCACTCCATTTAAGAACCTCTGGGTTTGGGTTGAACATCGAAAAAAAAACGCTAAATGGAAATTCATACAGTTTTAGTTTAGTTTTTTAGCTTTGGTTTAGGTCAGTCGTTCTGAAATGAGGGTACAAGTACTCATGGGAGAATGTAAAGGAACTTCAGGGGGTATGTGTTTTTTTTAAAGGGTTTTTGCGAGTACCAACAAATCTAATTTATTCCATTTAAATGCCATAGTGAGAACTTTAACAAGTAAGAGCAAATTCATTAGAACATGAAGTTATGTCTTGCTAAATGGTGTTGTAATAATTCCGAAGTTGCTGATTAAAATATACCAGGAGATATGACTGCAATTTTTAATAAACCTGACACAGATGGCACAACACTTTTTAAGGCCTTCTTTAAATCCAAAACTAATTTGTGTAGCTGGCACTTGGCTGAGAAAAATAGCACAACATTAAGTTTAAAGATGAAGGACATGCATACAGGTATATGCATACTCTGTTCAAATGTAAATTGTGACATGGCAAGCCAAGATTTAATTCCTTATTGTTTCCTCTATCCTAGAGTCCGAGGCTGTTCATTTGTGTCCACTGTTGTGGACATTTGTTATTGGTCTATATCTTTTGACTCATTGGAGCTACCCCACTAAGTTCTAGTGAGTTCAGTGGAGGACATTCCATTCTGACCAATGATGTCTCATGTGTTTGGGTGGAATTCAATGTTGGCGTCTTGCCGAAACGAAACGGACAAACCAGCAGACGCAAATGAATTGGCCGTGTCTCAGCTGGCTATATCCGTACAATTAAAATGGATCTTCGACGTCTATCGTCGTCAATGGCAGGGAATGAGTTAAACTGTCGAATCATTAGTTAGAATTTATTGGACTAACGGTTTGATTGTGTGCCCCGCAGTTATCGTGGTTTTGTTTGTGGCGCTGCGGCGTCAGAAGAAAGAGCCTCTGATCGTCTTTGAGGAGGAGGACATCCGTGAGAACATCATCACCTACGACGACGAGGGCGGCGGAGAAGAGGACACGGAGGCCTTCGACATAGCTACGCTGCAGGTAACCCAATCTTCGAACTAATTTGACTCCGCCCTATCCTCACACTGAAACGCCAACATCGCAACCCGTTTCAGAACCCCGACGGCGCAAACGGCTTCCACCCGAGGAAGGACATGAAACCGGAGCTCCAGTTTCCCCTGCGTCCCGGCGGCCACCCCGCGGCCAACAGCGTGGACGTGGACGACTTCATCAAGACGCGCGTGGCCGAGGCCGACAGCGACCCCACGGCGCCGCCCTACGACTCCATCCAGATCTACGGCTACGAAGGCCGCGGCTCCCTGGCCGGCTCGCTCAGCTCTCTGGAATCGGTGACCACCGAGTCCGACCTGGATTATGACTATCTGCACAGCTGGGGTCCGCGCTTTAAGAAGCTGGCCGATTTGTACGGCGCCAAAGACTGCTCCCTTCACGACGGTGACGACGACGACGACTGTTAACGGCGGACCCCTCCCCGAAAATAAAAACAAATTCCGATGATTCCGTGAGGATTTTCGCTCCGACGCCTTCCCAACTTCCTCCCATTTCCTCCCGATTAACGAATGCCGAGAGCTCCCCGCTTAACGTCTTACGGACCGGAGCGGAATCGGGCGGGAAAAATGTATCACGTCACCCGTGTGTGTTTGGAATTTACTTAGTGCAAAGAAACTCTTTAGCTGAAATTAGAGGTTGTGTACACTTTTGTGGACCGGATTCACAAACATCCTCGAGGATTTACTCCCTTTGACCGGGTCCTTCAAGCCGGACGGGTGGTACCGCTGTTTGTTGTTGCTGTGCGATACCGCTAAGGACTCTGGGTTGTTGATACTGTCTTGGCAGTACGGTGGCCTTAAAATAAATCAACAACAACTCCGGAGGCCAACACACACGATACGAGACCAACGACGCTTCAGTAGCTACCAAAACCAGGACTGAGGCTCTTTGTTGACAAAAAGAAAATCAAGACCGGATTGGACTTATAAAACTGTGGATGATTTGTTTTGATCCCTCGATCCTGTGTCCATTCAATCACTTCCGCTTAGGGTTGCAAGGAGGGGAAATATTTCCCGAGAATTTTGGGGTGAATTTAAACTGGGGACTTTTGAAAAATATTCCAAACTGGAAAGTTTCCAAAGGGATTCACTTGAAATCAAGGGTAATCCGATTGAAAGGGTAAACATTTAGGCAGGACTATAAACATGTGTTTTGTCATTAGCAGACATCCATGCGAAATATGTAGCTCTCCTTGCCCACACGCAAGGGCATGACAGCACCTTCTTAACTCATTCACTGCCAGCCATTTTCAAAACTATTTCAAACCCGCATTATATTGATGTTCTGTGACAATATCTGGACAGAGCATACCAATAGGAACAGTAGACTCTTTTCTCTAACCAGATAAAAATGATAACGTTTGTTCACCTTTTACACACTTTAGTAATCAGAAATGTACGGAAGATGGTGAGGGCCAATGAAGAAACAAAATGTTGGTAGGATTCTCACATTTATATCAGAATTCAGCCAAAGACATCAGCCAGGAGACTAAACTCAGAATTCTAATTGTAAAGCAAGAATTCTGCCTCAAATGTGAAAGTTCTCATAATAAAGTCATATTTCTCAGAATAGTGTTTTTTGTTAGACTTCTCTCTTCCCAGAATTCTATTTCCAGTTTTTATTGAAATGCTAATCAAAGTGATCATTTTAATCAATAAAAAGAATTCTAAGACTCATCAGGAAATTGAGGAAAAAAGCATTCTAATTGTCAGGATTCTAATTATAAAGTGAGATGTCTGCCTTTAAATATAAAAATAGTCAGAATTCAGACTTTGAAGTTTGACTTCTCAGAAGTGACTTTTACACAACTTTCTCACTTAATTTTCAATGTGTTCACACCTATCAAACTGAAAATGAGAGTAAAGTCAAAATTCTGACTCAAGCCTCAATTCTCAGAATTCTGCATTTACTTAAAGTGACCATTATAAGGAAAAAAAGTCTTCAAAGTCCTAATCTTTATTTACAGTTTTGAAAAAACAATTACACCAAAGTTCTATGTTTTGTTTACACACTTATCAAAGCGAGAATTCTCTGAATAAGGTCAAAATTCTGACTTTCGGGTGTAATCCTGAAACCCTCTATTTCTCTACTGAACCTCATCGTCTTCCGTAGAATTCAGATTTTTGTGAAAACAACCAAAAAACGAATAGAAACAAACAATGACTTTGGCGCAAACACACATTTCATAAATATTTTAAAACTATTCTCTTCTAGTCTATTTGACGAATTTAAACATTCATGGCAGTGGACGAGTTACCCCCATGGAAAGTTTCCAACTTGGAAAATTCCCACAAATTTTCCAACCCTGCTAATAACGATGATCAATCATAAATGAGTAAAAACCTGTGAGATCTTAAATATCGCCTTAACGGACACTCGCAGTGCATTCTATCCATCCATTGTTGTGTTCGGTTGTTTTTATGATTTTTCCTGTCAAAAAAACGCAAGGTAGCTAGCTAGCTAGCTAGCTAGACTCCATATTTGCTGAGAATGTGCAAAACGAGCGGCGCGTTACGCTCGTTCAAAACAAACAGGATGTGACGTGTTTTCGGGAAATCCGGGCGACATCTGTTGCATCAACATGTGTTGCAATCATTTCCGAAAAACATTTGCCCACCCCCGAGAATCCAGGATGTCTTTTTTTTTTTTTTTTTTAAGTGGTTAAACCTCATTTTTTCTTAATTATTATATTATTATAATTATTATCGGTTCCTTTTTTATCAGTATTATCATTATTATTTGAAATGTTGGCGTTTGTTTTGGCGACTCGCGTTTAGCTTTTTCGCTGGTTTACCGCCAAAAAGTTAAGCGTTGGTTCGTTGTGCTTCGTTTGCTTTTTTTTTTTTCTTGTTTTCCGTCATTATTTGGCGTTTCATCGTGGTTCCTCCCCACTCGAGAGGAAAACGGCGAGCGACCTGCATGTCGCTCGGGAGAAAAACGCCTGGTTTTTATTCTTGTGTCAAGTTTTATGGTACCGATTTGTACAATTTTAAAAGTTCTTATTTTTTAGTATACATGCAGAGTATTCCAGTATTACGACGAAAAAAAACATGTAAAGATAAAAAAAAAACAAATAAAATGATTCAGCATCACACTTATATTTTCTGAACATTGTACTGTTGCTTTACTATGTGCTTCAATCTACGAAGCGAAAAAAAAAACTTTGAAATAAATGCTTTTTATAAAATAAGAGTTTTCGCTTTTTAAATATAACTTTGCACAAGGATGTTGAGGTTATAAATGAAGAAATTATTCAACTACAGGACAATTGTGGGATAAAATGGCCTGTACTGTTAAATTTATTTATATGATACATCCATCTTTCATACAACCATTCTTCATACATCCGTCATTCATCCACTCGTCCAAACATCTAGTCTTCATTCAATATCCATTCATCCATCCATCTCACATCCTTTCATACAATCATTCTACATCCATCCAACAGTCTTCAACCGACCACTCATCCATCCATCCTTCCAGTCTTCATCCATCCATCCATCCAACATCATTTCAATCATTCTACACCATCGATCATTCTATCCATTTGTCTATTCATCCATCCAACGTTCTTTATTCAACCAACATTCATTATACATCCATCCATCTATTCCTGCATCAACCATTCTTCATTCATCCATCTAATCCTTCCCCCATCCATGCAAACATTCATCCATCCATATGTCCATTTATTTATCATCTATATAATTCTTCATCCTTCCATCTGTTCAATCCATCCATCTATCGCTGCATCCAACCATTATTCATTCATCCATCTAATCCTTCCTCCATCCATGCAACCATTCATCCATCCATCCAGTTTTGTCGCCGATCCACCCATACGTCCATTTATCTATCATCCATATCATTTTTCATCCTTCCATCCATTCAATTCATCCATCTATTCCTGCATCCAACCATTCTTCATTCATCCATCTAATCCTTCCCCCATCCATGCAAACATTCATCCATCCATCCAGTCTTATCACCGATCCATTCATACGTCCATTTAACTATCTATATAATTCTCCATCCTTCCATCCATTCAATCCATCCATCTATCCGGTATTTCCACCAACCTAGCCATTCAACCATATTTTCATTCAATCTTACCACCAATCCATCATCCATGCATATATTCTTCATCCATCCATCATCCATCTAGTCTTTCTACCATAGCATTCTATCATCTTGTCATCCAATCTTACCTGATACTTCCATCATCTATATAATTATTCTTCATCCATCCATCCATGCATTCCAATCTAGCCATTCAACCATCCTTTCATTCAATCGTACCAATCTATCCATCCATTCTTTATCCATCTTTGCCTTTACCTTAAATACCAATTAGCAAATCATAAAGTTACGAGGACTTAAAGACCAAGAAAAATCGCCCAAACTGTCGTTGCATGCTCAGCTTCGAACAACTGCGCGAAAATACAAAAACAGTCTTCATAACCAAGGAGAGGTTAGGGAGAGTCCATTTTTCCACCAGACAGACGACACAAAACGCGCCGAGTGTGCGCGTACACGCCTGCGTGCGCAGACAACAGGCGGACGGCGGCGGCCTGCGTGCAAGTGAAGGTTATGTAAAAGCAATCAGAGGCCTGTTTAATCTTTCAGAAAGAGAGAGCGCTCATTTGCATAATCACCATCTCCCTTTCAGCAGCCGTGCAGGAGACTGACGCTCAAGAGTGTGTGCATGCGCGCGTGTGTGTGTGTGTGTGGAATCCTCCTCATCCTCCTCTCCCACTGATTTGTCCGTGGCCGCATTGAAATGCAAGGTTAAAGTCCTGGGAGAAAGCTCCTCAAGTATGGAGATCACACTGCGGCTAACAGGGTCTCTCTTTGGAAGTTCTACGCAAGACGACAAGCGAATCTGTGTCAGGACTTTGAAGGAGGAAAGAAAAAGAGGCCATAACAAATGTGTTTAACCGGGATGCAATTAAATGCCCGGCCTTCTCCGAGGGTGGCCGCTGTCCCTCCCGTGACTTTGCACTCAGACGAGCCCGAAACGACGGGAGGCCGATGCGTTTCCGTGCAAATTCGTCCTCGGATCGGATTGTGTTTTCTTTGTCAACTCGCTGATACCGATTGTGAAAAGCGCGGGTGTCAAACGTAAGGACGGCGGGCCGGATCTGGCCCGAAAAGAAGTTAAACCCGGCCCGCGAGATGTTTTTCCAAATCGCCGTAACTCCTGAGCCGTTTGCGCTAGCAACTTAGTTCCAATGGATTTCAACATCGGAGAAGCGGGGCGTCGTGTCCATAACGCATACATTACGGTAGCTGGCACATTTTCGAGTGTTGGGGAAGACGGAAGCGAGAGAGGCTGGACGCACGTTAATATATGTTCCAAAATATGTATTTTGGGAAGGAATGCTAATAAGATAATTTGGATATATATAGGGGACCAAAATGGAAGTTACTTTACTTTTTTATTTTATCTTCATTTAGGTCACAGGTGTCCAACTCAAGGCCCGGGGGCCAGATCCGGCCCGCCACATCATTTCACGCGGCCCGCGAAACGCCCATTCCAATTCAAGTTTCCGGTCAAAATATCACATTTGTAAGTCGATTTGAAATTGTTTGGGGGGAAAAAGCTAGCGCTTTTTGCACTCACCCTCGCTCTGATTTCAAAACTAGTTGGAAGTGTGACAAATACACCCAAAATGTATTTGATCACAGTCATCCCGGCCCTGTGACAGAAACTGTAACTGCAACGTGGTTCTTGATAAGAATGAGTTTGACACCCGGATTTAGGTAGGTAGTTTGCTTTTCGAAAAAATATCGAAAGTTGACCCCCGCTTTTTTAAATAAATTGGGACCAAGAAGGCGGCCATAGCAAAAACCTACATACAAATTGCCCTGAGAATAGATTTTCCTGAAGGAATTGCCTTTTTTTTTTTGTCATGTTATGCGGGGGAAAAAAGAAAAACATTTTGTGGTTACTTATTGCATTTTGGTGTCCAACTATATGCCGTCCAAAAAGCTAGTTTGAGCAAGCTGTACTTCACCTGGTAAATGGGATGGTTATAAATGTTAAAATAAATAAGTTTTACACAAAAAAACAAAGTCTTTTGGTGGCAAAATGTGGTGGAGCACATTTTTGGAGTGGGGGGGGGGGGGTGGGGGGGATGATCTGGCGTGCCCTCCTTTTTCCATTTAGCATCAACTGAACCCAATCACACTTAATGCTTTTTTAATGAACGGATCTTTCATTGCAAATCTACAGCTAATTTGCCCTATTATCAATCCCGCACGCCGCCTTTGTGCAGATGGCTCGGACACGGCGCGCGGTCGCGACGAAGCGCGCCGCGGCTAGCCGCGAAGCGCGAGTCGTGACGCAAACGGAGCGTGAGAACGTTTCCATAATTGATAAGACGACGCCTTGTCCGCTTGGAGCCAAAGAAAAAGTGTCGTGCGCCAGGCTTTGATGTGGCGCCTGGGCCTGGCGGAAGGCTGCGCGAAGACGACGCGGCCAATTAACTGACGTGTGGATCTCGCTGGCCATGCTGAGAGCCCCGCCTCCCGCCTCAACGTTATTGCACACATGCAAAACGGAAGATTTTTCAAAGAGCGGATGAAAACAGATGGATGCTTTGCTGAAAGAGAAAATTCTGCCAACTTTCAAAGCGTACTTTGACACCCTAACGCCGCCTTGAAACCGTAACAAATGGAACATCACAATCTGGGCTTCGAAATCTTAATTTTGAAACCCCAAACATGCTTTGAAACCTTAATTGTTGCCTTATTTTGAAAGGCTTGTTGAAAACTTGACTTTGAAACCATAGCATAATTGTGCTTTGAGAACCAAATTTGAAAAGGTCATCTTTTCTTGAGATCTGAACACTTCTGGAAACCCAACATCAGCACTCCTGGAAATGTTCTTTGAAACCCTAATTTGAAATCTTAAGGCTGCTTTGAAACTCGAGATTGACCATGCTTTGAAATTTTAATGTCTTAAAACCCTATTTTGAAAGCCTCAACATCGTTTAAAATCTGATTTCAAAACCATACCCCAATTCTACTTTCAAAACCAAATTTGTAAAGATAATCTTTGATTACAACATCCCATTAAAATCCTGACAAAATCCTTGAAACCCTACCATGCTTTGAAATATGGTCTTAAAACCCTATTTTGAAAGAATCAACATCGTTTAAAATCTGATTTCGAAACCATACCCCAATTCTACTTTCAGAACCAAATTTGTAAAGATAATCTTTGATTACAACATCCCATTAAAATCCTGACAAAATCCTTGAAACCCAACCATGCTTTGAAATCTTAATGTCTTGTAACCCTATTTTGAAAGCCTCAACATCGTTTAAAATCAGATTTCAAAACCATACCCCAATCCTACGTTCAGAACCAAATTTGTAAACATAATCTTTGATTAAAACATCCTATTGAAATCGTAACAAAATCCTCCAAACCCAACTTTGAAACCAAAACAATCTTGAAACGCTTCTCTGAAACCACAGCTATTGAAATCCTATATTATGGCCCCGCATTTCACACTATGAAATAGTAACCTGTCCTCAAATGCCTCTTTAAAACATAACTTTCATTTAAAACCTTATTTTGAAATTCTAACTTGTTTGAAAAACAAATTTGAAACCTTAATCTTCCCTTTAAAGCCCACATTAAGAACCCAGTCCTACTTTGAAACCCAGATTTTCTTCAAATGCAGCTTTGAAACCCTAACTGTAGTTCCAAACCCTATTTTGAAACCCTATCAGTTTAAAATTTTACTTTGAAACCCCAATTCTACTTTGAAACCCAAATCCCTGACCCAGGTTTTTAATGTGAATTTGTGTTAAAAAAAAGACCCTAGTTTGAAACTTAAATCTGATCTTGAATCCCTACTTTGACACCTTAACTCATATCTGAAACCATAAACTAGCTTAAAACCCTACTTCAAAACTTGAATCCGAGATGAAAATCCAATTTACGACAGCAGCTTGTTTGTCTACCGCGCAATCCCGAACGCAGTCTTGAAACCCTGATTCAAAGCCCTATTTTGAATGTGATTTTCCTCCCAGGTGGTGACGACTAAATACTCCCTCCTCCTGTTTTGAACCGTCGAATAAATGGAGGAAATTCCAAAGAGGAGCAAGCGCCGCCTTGTCCTTGATGGATCGTTGCGTCTCGTCTTCATTTGCGGAGACGGATGGAGAGCACGTCTCCGGCTTTGGTTTTGAAGTGGCGGGTTCCGGCGAGGTGCTTAATTGAAGCTGGAGGCGACGGCTAAGCCGAGTCAACGCGCCGCTAATTGATTTGTCAGGACTGCGAGGGGGAACCTGCTCAGAATGCCACGGAAAGCAGCTGAAAGTTCACTTCCAGGAATTGTAAGGACTGAAGAAGAATGATGTCCAATTTCAGAATAAAAATCTAAGTTTTTTTTTTTTTTTAATACGTAGCATGATTAATTTAACTCATTCAATCCCAAAGACGTATTTTTACGTTTTCATCAGTCTAGACATTCTCTCTCAGGTGCTTATTTATATTTTTCATCCAGTTTTTGGCTAAAAGGACAGTGTAAAATGGCTGTTAAATGAATTTAGTCATAACCTTATGGAACTTAAAATGGTACCTAAAATAATAAATTTATTCAATACTTAATTACCTAAAGCAATTGATTATTACTCCATTATCTTAAGTCATTATTTTTTTTTCTCTTATTGAGACCATCCGTGAGGCAATTTTAAAGTTACCTGGGTTTTTATATTATGTATTTGTTTTATTTAATCCAATTTAAATAGTCATTTGATCATTAAATGTATTATTTTTAACTATTGTAATAATAAATTACATTATTAATTTATTGGATTTTTTTGTTTTATGTGCCTATTTAATTTTAGTTAATGTACTGTACTTAAACTTACTTTCAAATGTGTTGATAATTTTATTTCGCATTTAATAAAAATTTTATTCATTAGTAATAACCAAACATATACACATATTTCTTGTAAAGATGTGGAGATCATTTTAAATTTGCTGATTCCGTGACAAGAGTGTTCAAGTCTAATTTGAAATGTTCAACTTGTTTAAAGTTTTGAATTAGGGTTTTTAAGTCCTAAAATCGAATCGAATCAAATCGAAAATGTTCAATAACCCCAAAATTTTAGGGGTTATTTAAGTGTGATGTCAAATAAGGGTTAGTGTTATAAGATTATTATTTCATTTTTTTAACACATTCAACGCCAGAGACGGATTTTTATGTTTTTACTTTAAGTACTTATATTGTATACATATATAGATATATAGTAGTTAATTATTGAAAAAAAGACAAAAATGATCGAAATGAGGCCCTGGAATTGAAAGTCCGGACACTTACATAGCGGAAAAGCTTCATTTTGGAATGGAATGAGTGAAGATATTGTTATGGAATCAAAATTAGGCTTTCAAAATTGGTCCATGGTTGCGAGTTCGGGTTGGGTTCATGAGGTACGTTTTTTTTTTACTCAAATTCGGGTTAGGGTTGGCTTTTCTTATTTATTAATGGCTTTTAAGCCCTGATTAGAGTAAAAGCAGGATTGGAATTTCAGGTTCAGGGTTTGCGGACAGGGATAGGGTCTCAGGGATAGGGTTTTCATTGTATTCCTTGTTTATGATTTGGATTTTTACTCAGTAGGGTTTCTAGTCAGGGTTGGGTTTTCATGCGTAATGGATGGGAGCTCTTCTTCCTCAACTCAATGACCACAAAAAAAACAAAGCGCATTCCTCCCTTAAAGCAATCTCAGCCATACGGCGGACGTCTCCGTCGCCTTTGTTGCCTCCGGTGGACCTAATTGAAATTGGCACGTTTAATTTGGCCCGCCGACCGGCTTCGTTGGGCTGATGGATGGCCCGGGATGAGTGTAATTGAACTTCGGAGGAGAGAGGAAGCCAGCGTGGGAAGAGACATCAATTAGCATCACCTGACTGGTCGCTTCATTCATCAGCGGCGACCGCTCACTGCTCACCGTTGCAATACCATTGAAACCGCGAGGCTGGCACATTTATTCAAACGCTTGTCGCCATCTGTCCGGTAGTAATAAAACTTTTTCCTCCTCGGAATTATTTATTAGTAGCGTTTTAATTTCGGGTTTAAAACCGGAATTAGGGTTTTAAATCAAGGTTTTGGGAAGTAACTTTTCAATGTTTAACCGCACAAAGATTTTTCGCACTTAGTTAATGTTCTTAATCACCGTTTAGTATTCTACTCAAAAGGCTCATTACAACACACACACACACACACCAATATACCCCCCCCCCCCCAGCCCGTATCCTGGGCAACAGGCCGCCTCCTCTTTCTTTTCCTCTTCCGTGACACACAGAAGTGATTTCAAACTTTTAAATGGTTTCTGTGTGACTTGTATATCCTCTAATTGTTATTCATAGCGCTGTCAGGGGAGGAGGAGGAGGAGGAGGAGGAAGAGGAAAGGTGGAGGCGCGGATGCGACGAGGAAGATGGTCACACAGGCTGATGGATGGACTTGTAGCTGCTGACAATATTACAAGTGTCAGCGTGTATGACGAAAAAAAAAAGGGAAATACGTTCAATATTTCTAGGCAGCTTTTTGGCTATTCGTAAAAAACGTTTTAATGCATGCAGTAATAGTTTAAACACAAAGGAGGGATTAAAAATGATCCATAAATGTTGCAGGTGTTAAAAAGTATTAACTAAACACTGTGCAGCAGAATAATGTGACATTAAGGTTTTTATAAGTGTTTCAAACTCGAGGAAAATACGTTTGGTTTCAAGTTAGCGTTTCAAAATAAAGCAGTACTTCTCAAACTTTTTGCAGTCAACGCAATTTTTTTTTGGGATGCAGTGCTCTGCCTTCTACGTCTAATTTATTTGGAACTATGGATGGCATTCAATGTAAAATCAGTTTTTCTTTCTGGCTCCTCTGCAAAAAAAAAAAAAAAAACCAAATTAATAAACAAACAAAATAGAGTGTCTTTTTGTGCCCTCAAGGGTACTCACACCCTACTTTGAAAATCACTGAATAAGTTCCTTTATGTTCCAATCAATTTGCTCTTAATTTGAAAAGAAAATCAGCGGGTTCATACCAGAGGGTTAAAAAGTATTAAATCAGATTTACTGATACCTACAGAAGCTCTGTTAACGTTCAAGTATCCCCCCTAAGATACTCAAACTTGAGAAGTTATTGTTCCAATTAATTTAGTCTTAGTTTGAAACAAAAAAGTAAATTCGATTTGCTGATAGCTGCAGAAACCCTGTTAAAATTTAACGTGCCCCCAAATGTGACTTCACGTACCCCATCGGTCAGGGTATCAGGTTGGGACTTATTTTATGTTTTTAAACTGGTAAGGGGTAAAGAAATATGATCATTTGGTCATGGAAACTTATAAAAAAAATCCCATCTTATTTTGGTCACACACCTGCTATTAATGCACCTGGTAACTTCAGCGTAGCAAATAGTCCGATAGTTGTCTTACATTCATCATCAACGGACACCCGCAGAGGCAAATGAGGTAGGTGGTAGAGCGTAGGTAAACCGGCCGCGGCGTCCGGTCAGCGGCGTGATAGCGAGAAGCTAATTGCATTTCAATTATTCATTTTGCCACTCGGCTCTGTGGAGAATTCTGCTTCAGCCCCGCGATATGTCTTCATCTAATTAGCGGCAGGAACAGGAACATGAGGCGGAAGAGGCACGAGTGGCAAACAGCAGGGAACACCCCCTGCCACGCCAAAAAAATAAATGAAAATAAGGCGTAGTGGAAGGAGGTTAGTTTTTAGTCGGGAAGGCGTCACGAGACACGACGAGCGTGTGTTTGGCCCTCCAGCTTTGGAAAGAGTCTTGTCGAGCATTTCCTGCGTCCTCGCCGCTTCCCGCGTTTGTGTGTGGGTGCTGTATGTGCGCACGTGTGACATTTCTATGTAGGCTACGTCTCTGGTGTATTCGCACATGGCAAAATATTCAGTTTCTGCTTCAGTTTTTTGCCTTTTGTGACAAGATTTTCAAATGAAGAGCAAACTAATTAGAACATGACGTGGTTAAACATCACAACTTATGGCTAAACTATGTTATAGTCACTCCCTTGCAAAACATTTAATCCATTTATAATCAAAGGTATGGGTCAAGTTGACTCAAGCAGCACAGTCCAATGTTCACATAAACTGGGTTATTTCTTACTAGTTCAGTGTAAATTGAAACCCTAAAATTAGCTTAAAAAAAAATCATGTTACCTTGTCTAAAACCATCATCTATGCTTGAAACTGTAACTGAAAACCCTGAATTCCTCAACCCAAGCCGCTAATTTGAAACCTCACCCTTTAACTCTTTCAGTGACTTGGACAAGAATTCTCCTCTTTTAAAACAGTAATAATAAATAACAACATTTTTCGTCTATTACAGTTTTTTTATGGAGGGTAGCCGACACCCTTGACTAATGCTTACCTGATATATGCCAATTGAGCACTGTAATGATAACTGTGATCAGTGGATGGCAGTGTGTCCACGCATACAATATCGATATTACCTACATGCAATTCAAAGTAAGGAATGGAGGTCAATCTTTCATATGATACCACCCATATTTACAGACATAACACACAATATTCTGTTGGCCTTGAAAGATGAGTGAAAATACTAAAAACACCGGCGCCCTACAGGTTTTTCTTTTCCGATATCGCTTGGCACTAAAGGAGTTAAACATTATTTTCAAACCGTAACTCAGGTTTAAATCCCCATTTAAAATGTTTACCCTATTTTGAAACGTCAATCAAAACGCCTAATTTGAACCCCTACTTTGAAATTGTCAGTTAACAATAGGAGAGACTGGAGACCAAGAACACAACCCGGGTCAAAGAACTTGTCTACTGCTCAGGAGAGAAAGGTGTTAGCTCAGTCTAACCTGCTGTGAGGACAGATTTTCTTCTTCTGTCTTTTATTTCTCTCAAGCAGGGGGGGGGTTATAACAAAAGAAGAAATTAAATCCGCCTTTCTAAACAAAAAGTGGTACAAACTGGCCTTAAATCCTAAACCGGGCTTGACAACCTGCTTTGAAATTCTAACGCAAGCCTCATCGTTTTTTTTCAATCAATAACTGCATTTTTTTTCAAATTCAGAGGTCATATTAGTCCATATTTTGACTTTCATTACTTTGCAAGTTATGATTGTTTGTGTTCATTTCTAGTCATTTGTCCAAGTTCAATAGTTTCATATTTTCCCCATGTGAATAAGGCATCTAAAATGCTCACCGGCATTTTCCAAAACATAACTTTGACCTGGCAGCCACTTTATATTTTGTAAGTGAAGATGATATATACACACATGCGCGCACGCACACACACACACACACACGCACACACACAGAAAGAAATGCAATCAGAAAAGGTATTTGCTTTGTGTAATGGGGGCAGAGCAGAGTCAGACTCCATTCTCTCTCCTCCTCTACATTCTTCGATTTTCTTTAAACCGTTTTATTTTTTATTACTTTCCCGTATTCACACCGCTTCTCTCGTTCTTTTGCTTCAACACGGGCGCAGTCTCGCGCTAAGCAACAGGGGCGATTCTAGCGTCAAAGGTTTAGGGCTGTTTACACTTCTTGTGCAAAATGTGGTCTATAAATAGATTACTAACTTTTTTTGCGTACAATCAGTACTTTAAAAAACACGTTTTTGCACTTGCTCTCAACCTAAAATGACATCAGCTTGTGAACGTCACATGACCAATAGGTGAGCCGTGATTGGTAGTTAAATGACCTTTTAAACAACCGATAACCGATAACAACAAATATATTTGCTTATATTTTGAAACATATCCACTCCAACTCAGATGCACGAACTAGCGGGCTAACGCTAACTTTGCAACATTTCCCATCATACTCTTATGTAGGTTCAAGTAGAATTTGTGACTGTGAAATATCTCTTGATATTAAACTTTTTGGTGATTATAGTAATAAATTGTGTTTGTGATAGCCTTAGTTAAAAAAAAAAAAAAATGTCAATCCGCGCTACATAAAACATAATAGCCACCCAGAAGCATCGGTAATATATTTGTATGACTGTATTTACTCATTTTAAAATGGGTCTGGAAGGAACTAATGGTCCAATTGTGTATATTGCATCCGGGCCCAGCAGGAATTCGCCAGAATAGCCAAATTACTCACTCGCCGTTCAGGGGGGAAAAAAACAAAAAACAAAAAAAAAATCATTATTATCATTATGACGGGTACATCGTAACCACTTTATAGTAAACGGTTGATGTATGAAAGGTCGAGTGACATTGTCAACAGGAAAACAAAACAAAAAAAAGTCAAGACTGTTCGGTAACAGGAAGTGACAATATTGGACCCAAAATTTGCATAAATCTATTTACTTGGTAAGACATTGTCTTTTTTTTTTTTTCCAGTATTTTGCACTTAACCTCAATGCCGGACATGGAATTGAACTCAGTTATTTGCTTTTAATCGATAAGGAATGAAAATATCTCATCCGTGTAATGAAAGCCTTGTATGGTTGGTCCAGATGCTAATAGACCTTCCGCACCGTTTGAAACCCGGCTGCGTTTTGAGATGCCGAAGATGAAAGCTGGCGCAACACCTGCAGCTCGCAGGGTCACCGGGGAATACATGAAAGTAGGTCAGTCTTTATTTATTTATTTATTGTTTGCGTTTTAAAAGCCAAACAAGAAAGTGAAAGCGAAAAGGATTCCGTGAAGGTTCGAACGAGCCAGAGAAAACAATTAGTGTCATTTGATTAACGCGTTACCTTAGTGTTTAAACCTCCAGGCCCCCGGGCCGCGGGAGACGGCGCTAATTAAAACGTATATCCTTCTTGGCGGCCTAATTAAAACATATAGCGGCCTTCGGTTGTCAGGAATAGCTAATTTAATCCTACATTGCTCTTTCCAGTGTTGATTTGTGCTTAATGAGAACGTATTAGCTCCTGACGTCTTGGCGGGCTGATTAAAATCAAAAAAGTTGAAAAAAAAAAGCGTAACTGAATGCAGCAGAAGCTATTAATACTTTTATTATTTTTACCTTTCAGTTAGTCAATCCAAACGATAAGAACGGAAATTGTTAGCTTCGTCAGTCAATGAGTCAGGTGCGCCACAAGAGGGCGGTAATATTTTCTGGCCACCCCTATGACTTGTGTAGATGAGTACTTTTTCCTAGTAGTTGATTTGTTTATGAATAAAGAGAGCCATTTATTGTTTATTTTGTATATTTGGTTACATAGATGCTTCCCAGTTGTAAAAAGCAAACCATATAATCTTACATGAGTCACTTCCTGTTTAGCACCTCGTAAGGAATGCGCAAGATTGACTGTAGCTCTGTGTTGTTAGCAAAGCATAGCCTAAACGTATATATTGTAAATGCTTTGTGTGATGAGTAGTCTATTTATTCATATACATATATTTTTTTATGTTAGAAATATTTAATTACAACGAGCATTTAAGATAACTAGCAATCAACATTGAGTTAGTGATTAGCATTTAAGATAGCCAAAAGCGCATTAGCTCACAAATGTTAGCATGTTAGCTTGATCTACCGTTGAACATATAGCAGATGAGTGGGGAATTTGGTTGTATTTCATTATATACTGTATTTTCCGCACAATAAGGCGCACCTAAAAGTCTTATTTTTTAAAGCTGATGGTGCGCCTATATGGATCAATATTGAGATTGGGATTGGTAGATGGGGAATGAAGTGATAAAGTAAGCTTTACCTGTTTCTTTTGTGTGTTTACAGTTGAACAAGATTGCTCATATTGACATTGAGTTACTATGCTATTGAGAGTTTGGAGTTATTATTTGAGTTATTGTTATTAATTTGAGTGTTACTATATTGTGATTGAAAAAGATTTAAAATGTCATTAATTGAGGGTGCGCCTTATAATCCGGTGTGCCTTATCGTGCGGAAAATACAGTGATTCGATGATTCCTCTGCAGAATCGCTAACAATTTTTGCAATATCCTCTCTTTTTTTTTTATACAGCAGATTAAGTACGATAGGGAATCTTAAAAAAAGTTGACATCTGGCGGCGGCATCCTTAAAAAGATATAAATGAGAAAGTAACACTAGTGCATAATGTAAACGTGTTTGATAGCGCAGCACAGTGGAGGAGATAGTAAGAAGAAGAAACATGCTGAATAATTCAGTGAATTCCAACAGTCAACGTCTCGGATGCTAATTCCGCAACCCTCCCCACCCCAACCACCTCCCATTAATCATTTCTGTTTGTTTTTCCGGATGAGGAAATTCATATCCAGCGTATTCCCATTAAACGGCTAAGCATGTGTGATTATCTCCACTCCTCTCCCAATTGGCTGGAGGGCTTCTCTGCTCGTCTGCTCGCCGCTCATCAGCTAATCACGCGCCGTAAATCACCCGACGCCTGGCGTCGGTGCCCTCGACGGGCGAAAAAACCTGAATGACACCGAAGAAACTTACTGCGAGCGTGTAGAATGGAGAAATGTCATAAATGTGGGTATGTGGTACTTATTGAAGAAAATTGAAAAATAACATTGAATTTATTGTTTGATTCCGATTCATTTTGAAATATAATAAGTGTACACAAATGCACCAAGGAATTAGCTTTCTAGCACTACAAATTACACCCCTATAAACTTCACTCTCACTAAGAAATCAGTTATCGCGAATTGGATCATCACAGAGGATAAAGAATATATGCCTGTGAGGAATATTAAATTGTCTACCTGAATGTGTTTTTGAATTGAATCATCCCTACAAAACACCTTGTCTTGTTTTGACAACTTTTCACCTACTTCTTCGCCACAAATAGCTCTGAGGTCTTATCTGCATCCCATCCAAAGACCAGAATTTATTCCTCTGTCAAATAAATACCACGGTTACCACAAAAACGTCCGTTTTAGAATTGATGACCTTGGCAGTGAGTCTTTACAGGTCACGCTGACTTAGCACGTTCCATCGGCGCTAAACTTTTAATTCAATTACGAAGCTAATCAAAAGGGAGCCAAAAAAAAAAAAAAAGTGGCATTAACACGTTTTTCATCCGAGGCGACAACGTAGCCTTTTTGTGTAAAGGTCGAGCTAGCCGAGGGCGCTAATTAGCACGTGGTAGCGTCTCTTCCCTAAAAGCTGGCGGATATTAACGAGGTTAACAAGAAGTCGGCCGGCAAACGTGATCGACAGCGGAGAGGCGGATCACTTTACTGGCGTGGTTAATTTGATTGCAAATAAAGGCCGGTTTGGCGATGGGCCAAGGCTTCAAGGCTTGATACTTACAAATAATAACAATAATCTAAAATAAAGTAATATAAAACAATAATAAATAATAAAATACATTTAATAATAATTATGGTTAAAAAAACACAGGACAACACAGGTAACTTACTTGCTGAGTGCAAACCAATGAAAAAAATGAAGCCTGGCACATTATTTACTTGTAAGGTAATTTTTATGAATTCACAGTCAAAATGTTATTTTTGGTCATTTCAAACCAACTATATTTATAAACTATATTTTGCTCATCGGATTTTCAAAATGGGTCTCAATTGACAGCTACCGCTGTGTATACGTATATATATACGTATATATATATATATATATATATATATATATATATATATATATATATATATTAGGAATCAGGTGATAAACGCCATTTCACACTGGTAAATAATTGATTAGGGTGAGAAAAGCAGAGGCTTTTGTCATGCAAACATGTGGGGAAACATGTTAATATCACATAGGATCAACTTAATTGATCGTGGCGGCCAATATTCACAATTAAAATTCCATGAATTGTGCAGCCCTAATTATATATATATATATATATATATATATATATATATATATATATATATATATATATATATATATGAGCCAAACCCTCCATGTTGCTCAAAATGACAGCATGTTTATAATGCCATAAAAATAAGAGAGCAAGCCACATGTTTCATTTTGCCAAGCAACATCCAGCATCAACATGCCTGATTATCATTCATGTGGCCACGGCCAAGCTTTTCATTTTTGCTTTGTGCCGTCTTTTTAATATCTGACTGTTGTTTGCATATGTAATGCCATCTAAGCTCATTGTGCCGCTTCTGATTAATTTCGGGAGGGCCCGAGATGCCGCTCGAATTAGAAGTGAAGCAGATAAAGAGGCAGGGAAACAAAGCAAACACAACACGGAGGACGGGAGAATATTATCACTAAAGTGTTAAGAGAGAGAGGGAGCAAAACAAAAAAGGAATGCAAACAGGGCAAATCAAAAGCAACTCATTGTTTCACAAAGAGATTGGACACTCAAACTTTGATGAAAATCTGATACTGAGGGAGAATGGGTGGCCGGTTTTATTTTCTTATCATATTCATGGTTGGTTGAAATCAAGTAAACAGCGGTGAGTATAGACTCCTTTAAGTAAGTGAAATTATGATGTAAGTTCATGTAAGAAAGAAGAAAATATCGGACTCATTTCTTTTACTGATTTGATTCAATGTGCTTATACAATGGAAAAAATATTTTCAATCTAGAAATGCTAATTTATGTCATGTTTGTGTATTTTTAGGAGCATATTATTATTACTATTATTTGAACAATTATGTTTTTTAATAACTGCCATTAAGCAAAGAGGACATTTTTCCCTTTTTTTAAACATTTCATTTCATTGTGCCATTTTTTTCAAAATTTACTGCCTTTTAAATGTATTTTATCCAATTTTTCAACCTAATTTTCAAATCAAATCGTGTAATCGTTTCGTTTTAATGATATGAATGTGTTCAATGTCATTATGCATTCTTATTATTTTAATGACTTGACTTCAGTGGAAATGCTAACGGAATATTTTTTAACTGATCAAAACGGGAATATTGGCTGTAGTGGATTTTTTTTTTTTTTTTTTAAACCTTAAGACTTAAGGTTTATTTATTTTTTGTTAAAATGTTTGTGAGTTGTGTGTGTGTATATATATATATATATATATATATATATATATATATATATATATATATATATATATTACACTTTAATATAAACTTTATCACCAACTGAACCCATAATTAGTGTACAAAGTACTTAATTAACTCAAGTAAATCCTATGTTGAGTTAGAAATACACTGAAAAGTAAAATTGAAATTAAAAGGATTAGCTATTGCGCAATCGCGCCTTTCAGATTGAGTGACTGAGGTTGGGAGCCTTAATCCCCTTTCACACACATTCCAACGAGCACGTACATGCAGTGAACACGTACATGCAGTGAACGTGCCATACATCAGGTTAAAAACAAGGTTAGCGCTGATGGAGGACATCCTTCTCCACGCGCCATTACGCGCCCACAGCGGCCTTGCGCCGGGAAACATGGCGCCCGATCAATTTGACACGTGTTGTTTGCGTGTCGTTGATTAATGACGCGCCGGCGCTATTTTTAAACACGGGGGAGGCGGCGAAATGAGCGCGAGTCAAAAAAAAAAAAAAAAATGAACGCACGTCACCGTAAACATGGCGGCTCATGACTTAGTAATGATGGCAAATTGAATCGGAAGGACGGCGGGAAGATTACGTGGAGGGGGGGGGGGGGGGGGGGGGGTCTTGTGTGAGTGCAGCACATTTGTGTTAATGCGTTTAGAACCATTAGCAGCAAAATCATCCATCACCCACAACCTATGCAAAATTAACTGCACAAAATGCGTCCGGGTGCCGACTATGTCTTCGCAGTAACCATGGCGTGAAAACTTATTATTTTTATGACTACCGTATTTTCCGCACTATAAGGCGCACCTAAAAGCCTTGATTTTTTTTAAAAGCTGATGGTGCGGCTTATAATTAGGTGCGCCTTATATTTGGATCAATATTGAGATTGGGATCCATAGATGGGGAATGAACCGATAAAGTAAGCTTTACCTGTTTCTTTTGTGTGTTTACGGTTGAACAAGGTTGCTCATATTGACATTGAGTTATGCTATTGAGAGTTATTTGAGTTATTATTACTTTGAGTATTACTATATTGTGATTGAAAAAGTTTTAAAATATGTCATTAATTGAGGGTGCGCCTTATAATCCGGTGAGCCTTATGTATGGAAAACGTTTTAAAATATGTCATTAATTGAGGGTGCGCCTTATAATCCGGTGAGCCTTATGTATGGAAAACGTTTTAAAATATGTCATTGAGGGTGCGCCTTATAATCCAGTGCGCCTTATATATGGAGAAAGTTTTAAAATATGTCATTAATTTGGGGTGCGCCTTATAGTGTGGAAAATACGGTATTTTAAAAGACGAGAATTCACATCCATGGCACTGAAAGCTAGTCCAAAATGTCAATTTCCAGTGAGAGGCGCCCAAACTTTTAAGTCTTCTTCCCTCAAACAACAAGGCGTGCTTGTTTACAAGTCAAAAACATCAACACTTGTAACTTCTCTTTTGTGGTCTGCTGCAGCAACTGGTTGGGGAGGCGGGGACAGTGAAAAAAAGGGGAAAAAAAAACCCCTACAAATCAGCACAAATCTCCCAGCAGCCTTGTAACTTGCTTAGACAGCCATGAAAAGAGCAGCGCACAGCCACAAAGGAGATGAAAAAGAAATTACAAAAATGTTTCTTCTCTACTCAAATGCTAATGTGGCCTCACAGCACATTTGTGTGTGTGTGTGCGCGTATTTTTTTCTGGCCTGTGATTGTAATTAGGGTTGCAAGATGTCCCCCTTTTCTTGTCAGGGTTAAAATGATGTGTCCACTGGCAAATGTGCTCATTTGCTGGCGTTGGAAGGCGTCCATGTGTGGATAATTAGACGCACACATTCCCGCGGCCGGGAAAAATGCTGGCAGAATGGCGCACCAAGAGGAGACACTAAGAGGAGAGTTTAAAAGCGCTAGTAACGCACAAAGTGAGTAATCTACCTCCCATTCACGATTTAACCTCATTGATTCGGGTCGCAGCTGGGGCAAGTGGATTATTTGTGATGTTTCAGGTTGAAAAAGTTAAGTGGACGTTTATGACGTGATTAAAAGACCTTGAAGTGTGTGAGGGTGAGAAAGATGTTTTACTCATTCAATGCCAGGATTTTTTTTTTTTTTTTTT
Source organism: Hippichthys cyanospilos (assembly GCF_059441005.1). Classification (NCBI taxonomy): domain Eukaryota; kingdom Metazoa; phylum Chordata; class Actinopteri; order Syngnathiformes; family Syngnathidae; genus Hippichthys; species Hippichthys cyanospilos. The sequence continues at coordinate 5,725,380 of NC_142376.1, forward strand.
TTAAGTTAGAGTCCAGACATGTAATCGCAGGTACTTATTTATATCTCTTTTTCATTTTATTTCAAGTGTTTGGCTAAATAAGTGTCTAAAATTGGCTGGTACTAAATGAATTTGGCACTAAAGCACTCAATGATAAGGTAATTAAGTACTAGAATTATCAAATGCTTTTTCCAAGATTCAAGAGTTTTATTGTCAAATGCATAGTAACACTACACAATGAAATTTTGATTCTGTTCATTTCCACGAGCAGATTTAGATTCCACATAATAGAGCAAATAATAAAGTAGGCAATAAAAACCAGTACCAGGGCAATAAGGGCAGTGATAGTGAAGCACTAATAAAAGAATAGACTCACATTCTGAACATATTTGGAGTAGATGGAGTGGAAGAACTATATTATATATATACGGTATATATATATATATATATATATATATATATATATATATATATATTAGTACTCAAATGCTACACACACACACACACACTGAATATAAAGTCTTAAATTACGGCAGTTCCCTGAATATAAAATGCATTTTTTTTTCTAAAAATGTAGACCAAAAGCAAGCAGAAGCGAGCAGACTGAACCACTGTCCGAGTCCATCCTTTATCAGGCACAGGAATATTTCTAAAACTGTGAAGATCATGTAAAAGTGACGTCTCCATCTGATTCAATTAAAGTGCACCGGTTAGAGAACATGGAAAGCTTTTCCATTTGACTCATTTATTAAAGGCGGTGTCCTGGCATTTACATATAATCATAAAATTGGTGAAACATGGTTATTGCGCAACTTAATTTATGGCTAAATGAACTCAAGTAAAAAAAAGCACATTCACAGTTACACTGGCGAGGCGTTCACTGACCACTCACCATGCGAGAAATCGGAATCACACTTAACCTAACTCACACCAAATACATAACTTACAGATATGAGCACTAGAAAATATGAAAAATTTACATAGATGAGATTCATCCAGTTTTGTCATAGTTTTTATAGTCGCCAAACTCTTGCTGCGTCCTATACACGTTAACATAGAAAATACCAGAATTCAGCCCTAAAATTGAGGGTGGGTCCTATATTTAGGGAATTATGGCACTTTGGGTATTTCTGTGGGTCATTAAGTACTAAAATGACTTAATTACATAGGTAATTAAATACTAAATTAATCGATCCAACTTGAAATCCATCTTAAAACCCAGATTAAAAACCCGAACGTGTCCAAGTGAACTGAACCGGGCCCCTAAATCCAACACTTTTTCTAAACAGTAAAAACATCGCCCCCTGCTGGAGACATTTAGCCAGCTGCTGACCTTGCACGTGTGCGATAAGAGTCTCCTTTATTCAGATAAGCTCTCAAGCGCCACCAGGTGATTTCTCAGCGCTGCAACCGGAATTGCTACGCCTGAAAAACACAAAGCTGAAAAACAGCCCTCATTACGGCAACCTTGCGGCAGCGGGCGGGAAAAAAAAAAAAAAAAGAACGAAAGGAAAAAGAAAAAAAAAAGGCCAAACGACTTTGTTTGACTTCCTGTGAGGAGTGAAGAGCTCTGGAGTTGAGCGCGCGTACGTGTCTCGGCAGCCTAATCGTACTGCCGATGCATTTAGTTATCTACGACGAAAACACGGCTTCATCCGTTACTTTGGGTGATTTTACATTTGCCCGCTGTCTAATGGAGGCGTTTCATCGTTCGCGAAGTTGGAAGAAAGACGCGGCGAAAAGGGTGTCCTCTAACGGAAAATAATTTGTTCTTATTGAATAGAGCCTTTAAAACTTTCAAAACTTTTCTGTTTTGACATTTAGGAGTGATAAATGTAGACCGTGGAAGAAGAAAATCTGACTGAAACCCAGGTAGTATGTAAGACAAAGCAACATTTCCTATAGGAAATAATGAAAATCCAATTAATCCGTTCGAGACACCTAGGAATTTTTTAAATTTTTTTTGATAATGTTATAAATGATGATGTACATAAGTGCTATTAATATTTGGCTGATGGAGCAACGGACTGACGATTACAGTTTGGGTAAACTTCAGACCAGAAAAAAAATGTGAAATGCGCTCCTCTTGTCTGTATATTAAGTTCCACTATTATTTATTTTAATGTTCTCAATCATATTGAATAATGTCAACACTGTGATTTTTATTTTTATTTTTTTCATCATTTGAACTACATTTGTACTGGTATCGCTAGGCATATTTTACTACAGCATTCCAAAAGAGCATCAGTTTTATTTCTGGCTACTTGTTTGCCAGAGAAAAAAAATAATATATGAGCAAGTGTTTTATAGCAAATGAAGGCATAGACGTTTTTCCAAAGGGGTTGCTGAAAAACAATTTAGCAAAACCAAAAATGGTTCATCTTCCAATTAATTTGCTGTTAAATTGAAAAGGAAAATCCACTGTTCCTTTAACATACAACTTTTTGCAGAGGAGTCACAATCACACAATTTAACAAGAAGTTCCTTTGTGTACCAATTAATTTGTTCTTAATTTGAAAATACATATATACTGCTTCTTTCCTGGCATTAAAGCACACTAAAAATCGGTGCTAAAAATCTCCCACAACTCCTTAAAGTTCGTTCAAATACCCCCATTTGACATATGACTGATTGATTGACCATATATTTTCTTCAGCAGTCACACACAACATATTTTGTGATTATTAAATGCATAAAGTGTGCGGTGCCAAAAAGAGTGATGAAACTTCTAATACTGTTGGATTGATTGACAGGATGGATTGCTACGAAGCAGATGTCATTATCGCTTTCAGTTGTTACAAAAAAATTCATTGTGGGACATGCTTTGTTTAAGCAAAACTGACAAAATGTCAACATACTAAGTACTTATTATAAACAAATTATAAACATTTGTGTACATAGAAAATGAATAGTATGTAAAGGTTAATGGAACGTGTGTCATAAAATGAAAAAAAAAAATGGCTGCCCTTCTCACCCTTATTTTAGCGTCCATGTCACTGATTTAATTAAACGCCCACACACACACACATCACTCGTTGTGTTAGTAGCATGAATTATAATTTTACATACATATATGCAGCCTGTATGTACGTGTCAACTGTGGCGTTTAAATTTTACGCACAAATGACTATTTCTCAAAAAAGGCTCCCGCATCGCGGTCTTTTTCAGTTCCGGAACGACGGAGGAAAAAAATTCAAGCTGCATTTTGCTCATCTCTAGATTGACTCAATTTTCTCCTCGAAATAGAAAATAAAGTGTCGCCACCCACTGATTTTTCTTCTTTGCCGCAACCTCCTCGACCTCTTCCGCCTCTCCACATAATAAGGCGCCACACTGGGCTCATTACGGCATCAAAGGAGGTCTGCATGCAAACACCCCGCTCGCCTTTGATTGCTGCTAGCGCAGCAAGAGTGAGGGGGGAAAAAAAAGGGATGTTTCAGTCTGTTTGCATCCCCGCTCGTCAATATTGTCATTCAAACTGACTTGGCGGAGGGGATAATGAACAAGTAGAGAAGATATATAAGATGACAAGCATGAAAATACCATTTAACCAAAACGTAAATATATTCTATAATATAAATCTGCCCACAAGACAAATGGCAGGCCCCTAATTGGCAAAAATTATGCATAGACACGAAGGAAAAAAAAGTATGTATTTTCGTTTGAGTCCATTCAAAGAAATGTTTGTTTTTAATCACCTCACTCGACGTGATTTTTTTTTTTTTTTTTTTAAGAATACTATGCATGGTTCTTCATGGTTGTGTGTTATTTTGAATGACATTTTTTTTTCTAACTGGACATACATACCTACCTATACAGTACATGATTTGTTTTGTTTTTTTTGTTTCCAGTGGGGAAAAAAAACAGCTTAATTATTCCATGTCAATAAAAGTAGAAAACAGCCTTAGAACACACGGTGTGTTTTTCAAAACCTCTTTAAATTGGACAACCACTCCAAATAGTTTTTTCTCATTTGAGAAAATTACTACATATGGTAATTGTTTTCTTCAATCTGACTATGTACTACATTGTATACATACTTGACATATCTTAAAATGCATGACCCCCACCCCACTTTTTTTTTTCAAACCCTTTGCTATATGGTGTTTTTCAATAATATACTATGGATATTTTTTTTTAAGTGCCTTATCCGGTGCAGCTTATCCATGACAAAAAGTTTGTTTTTTTTCCTCATTTTTTGCTGCTGCAGCCTATTTAATAGTGCGTCTTACAGCCCGAAAATTACTGCATATTTTCAGACTGAAAGAATGAAATTGAGGGTCTTGGTTTGGTAAAAAAAATTTGCATCGAAAACTATATGCGAGGACGTCATGAGGGGGGAGGGTCGGGCTGTTCCACCCCAAGCGATCGTCGCACGTGGGCGAGATTGATGACATGCTTCCGTCTTTTTCGTGGCGTCTTTTCCGCCTGCTTGGCGCATTCAAATTATAGCTAAGGTAAAGCAAAGGCAATGGGGTCAGCGTGTAATCTGCTCCCGCGTAATCACGCTCATGAATAATAGAGCGGCGGCGGCGGCGGCGGAGTAATCATAATGCGAGTGCGCTGATAGCTACTTGGATGGTGATCAATTATGAACAAGACAACAAACGCGATATTCCAAAAGTAACGACTCAGTCATACATGTGCAGGTGGCAAATAAGTCCCCATGTTTAACCTTTACATTTCAAAGAAGTCACCGTGCCTCGAGTCAAGTCATATTCTTGCTATACATATATATTAGGGATGTTGGATCGCGTCTGTATTATTCCATTATACGTTCTTGGCAGAAACTATGATCATCAAGTGCAAGTGAAGTGTGACAGTGGTCCATGAACGAGCCTTGGAGGAAAAGTTCTCAAGGACGGCCTGGGCTCCAACGAGCCTCCCCCCCTTGCTTTCAGAGAAAACAAATCGCTCCAATAACCCGGAGCACCATTAACCAGATAAATAAACACAAGTAAAACACAACCTAATGGCTCCCCGGGGTGTCCTTTCAGCTCTTGATTTGAACAAGGCTGATGCATCAAAGCAGAATCATACAGACGCCACAACAAGTCGGCGAAAGCAAACCGGTCACGATGAAACACAAAAATATTAGCATGCAGCACAGGTGAGTCATGACTCATCACGGCAAGATGCAAGAAAAATCAATGAAGATCCTATGCAGATGAACATGCAGCCGGTCGGCCATTTTGTGTCAAACCAGCCTTTTTTCTGAAATTTTTCTGAAATATTCGTAACATCCGGCACTAGTTGCATCCATTTGACAAAATCACAACAGGACATGTAAAAATACTGGAACCCTACACTATGAAATGTAAATTAGTCAGACATTTTGTTTCAAAAGGAACCTATTTCATTCAAATTCCCAACATCCGGCACCAGTGCTTTCATTTGACAAAATCATGACAAGACTTGTAAAAATACTGGAACCCTACACTATGAAATGTAAATTAGTCAGACATTTTGTTTCAAAAGGAACCTATTTCATTCAAATTCCCAACATGCGGCACCAGTGCATTCATTTGACAAAATCATAAGACTTGTAAAACCCCACTTAACCCTTTCACTACCTATAGTTTTTTTTTTGTTTTATTCTTTAAAAAAAATTAACACTCATAAACTTGGTGCACAACTGGGTATTCATGGCAAAATGAACTCAAGACGCGATAAGAGGGAAAGGAATAACTGCAACATTACACTTGGCGTGGCGTTCACTGATCACAATGTGGGAAATCTGAAACACACTTAACCCGCAACAAATATATAACTTACGGATATGAACACAAGAAAATAGGAAAAATTTACAAAGATAACATTTTTTCTATTTGCTGCTATAGTTTTTACAAACTCGCCAAAGCGTTGATGCGTCCTGTACACGGTAACTATGAAAATACCAGAATTTGACACTAAAATTAAGGGAGCGTCTTCTACATTATAAAGATTACAAAAAACATGAATCAAAATCCCAAGTTGTGATCAAGAGGTCAGACGTGCCCGTTAATTACAGTGGCACGAGGGTCACATTGTTCACCCCAACGCTCGTCTCACCGCTGACGACGTCCACCGCGTCTGGTGTCTCCGGACGTGCGCGGAGGACAGCAAAGGATCCTAGCAATTCGGCAGGTGAACGCGGAGGCTAATGGAATCCTGGGCAGGAAATGAAGCTTTTGGAAAGTCAGTGACAAGATGACTGACAGCTACATTAGAGCGCACGACGACCAGAGCTGAGAGGCAAGAGGAGATGAAATGAGATGAGGGATGGACACGCAAGACAGATAGAAGAGAGAAGAAGTAGACAGCAGGGAGATAGATACCTCGCTCAACTTCTCAACTTTCAATCAATATTCTAGATCATATACACACCTGACCACGATATAAAGGTATGTCTAAATTCAAAAACCTGAAAAAAATTGATGTACCTTATGACTAACCCACCAAAAGAAGAGAAATTGAAACACTGCCACTTTTGTGGTGTTGTTAGGGGCAAAAATTGGACCCTAAAAATATACATCCCTGGAAGACACATGATAGGAAGATTGACAGAAACAAATGGACAAAGCCTGAAAGAAACCAGGGAACAACACTCATGCAAACTGAGGAGACAACAAGGAACGCCTGGATAAGACATGAGTGGCAGAAGAGAGCTGATTGGCTGACAAGGGACCGGCTGAACCCTATGAGCAAGACAAGAGTGTTGCTATATATATATATATATATATATATATATATATATATATAGATAGATAGATATCTCCAGTTGCTAAAGGAGTGTCTGAAAAATGCTGCTGTTTAATAAAGAACTGAAGTAATCCATCGATTACTAAAGAAATCTACCTATGTGTGTGTGTATATATATATCTCCAGTGGCTAAAGGAGTGACTGAAAAATGCTGCTGCTTAATAAAAAACTGAAGTAATCCATCGATTACTAAAGAAATCTACCAATGTGTGTGTGTGTATATATATATATATATATATATATATATATATATATATATATATATATATATATATACATACAATTTACAATTATTTCCCCAATTTTAGATATATAAATAAAGCGCATACACCGTAATTCTCCACATATGATCTCTTTCACACATATATACAATATAAAATAACCCCCCCAGAAAATTTTATATATATATATATATATATATATATATACATACAATTTACAATTATTTCCCCAATTTAGATATATAAATAAAGCGCATACACCGTAATTCTCCACATATGATCTCTTTCACACATATATACAATATATAATAATCCCCCCCCAAAAATATAAAATATATATATATATATGTGAATACAAGAATTTGACCCTAATTTTAAGGGTGCTTCATTTACAGGGTTGTATCCTTTGAGAAATTACAATATATACTACGATTAAGTCTTCTCAACCCTCAACAGTTGGCCAAATCCCAGTCTCCAATGTCCTAACTCATACAGCCCCGTGTTTTCAAACAACAGAAAGGTAAAGTATCCTTCGATCCATGACCAAAAAAAAAAGTGATTTTGCAGTGTCCGCCATGACTGCAGTGACACGGTTGCCCTACACCAGATGGAAGGAGCACGACAGGCCAGTTGTCATCATGATTGGGCTTTGATTGTTTGATCTCCACCACGGAACAGCGAGAACACTTTTTACTGTAATCCCGCCTCGGGGAACAGTGCTTTTGTGGAATAATGCTGTCAGATTAAATCGGCGTCCTGAGCGTGATGGATTTCATTTGTTGTTTTAACAGGATGCAGAAATCCGGCGCGACATAAATAATCATCTCGATGTTTATCGCCTAGATGGAACATTTATCTTTGTTGCGTTTCATTGCACACTGTCGTCAGTTATAAGTTTTGGGGGGATATTTTTTTTTTTATAAAACGACAGTTTCCTTTTATTTGTTCATTAAGGGACGCTTTAGCCTCAACTTAAAAAAAAAAAAAGCCTTTTCTGATTCCATGTGCGAGCGCTAAACCCATAGACGCGGCGACAAATTAGGAAAAGCGAGACAGCAAAATTGGACACACTTGACCTGAATGCAAAAATGATCAGAATCCAAGTCACGTTGAATCCAACGCCACGAGAATCCGAAAAACGAGACGTTTTACGGCGCCGCGTTTGTTTGCCGAGCAAATCTGGAAGCAGCAGCTTCATGTGCATTTCAAAGGTGCGTTGATGTGAAGAAGCTCGAGCAGGTAACCTGACACGGCAGATGTGTCAAAGCGTTTGGGGGTCGGGGGAGTCGTGGAAAAAAAATATAGAAAAAAAAAAGCTGGCACGATCAGATCTACAAGTTGAAACGGATGTAAAGCAATGTTTGCTTGACGGGGAAGTTTATGAAAAGAATAGCGAGTGAAAGTGGGACTTATTGTCAACATTTTTTTCTTAATCGTATTTTTACATTAATCTCAGCAAAGTTTCAAAAAGCTTTTGTAAAGTTTTATATTTTTTCAGTGGTTTGACAGGATGAATTATTTATGAGAAAAAACTAATGCTGCAAAAAGCATGCGAAATTTGTTGTCAAATTAGCTATGTCCAATTTTTGTGCGATGGCACCGATCCATTTTTTCCCTCACTTTTTTAGCTTAAAAACTGCTTTTCTTCCCTAGAAAACTCTGGTGTCCCTGTTAGCTTTACATCAAATGTAGTCATCGCAGGTGAAACCCAAAGCCAAAAACAAACACGTGTTTAAGCAGCCAAATCTAAACGGCTGGAATTCTGACTTTTTATCTTATGGTATAGGCGTATTGGGGAGAGTGAAAAAACGAAAAACAAGCAGGAGTTTGACACGTATGCTATAGATAGACAGCTTGCTAGCAAGCGAGATTGACAGATAACTGCTAGACAACTCACTAGATATACAGCTAGCATGCTAGATAGACAGCGAGCCTGCTAAAATAACATGTAATCTAGCTAGGATAGACAAATTGCTGGATAAACATACAGCTAGTTAGCAAGACAAACAAACCCATACGCCAGCTCAGGGGTGTCACCAATTTTTATTGTGGGCCACATTCTAGTTATAGTTTGTCAGTTTCTGTCATATTTTCAAGTTCGTCACACACTTACTGTAGCTAGTTTTGAAATTAGAAGCTGGTAAAAACTGTTCAAAAGAGAGATTGGAAGATTTTTATTGGATATTTTTCTCCCCCACAAAAACTTTTAAAAGTTGAAGATAACTTGCAAGTTGGGTATTTTAGCCAGAAGCTTGAAGTCAAATCAGCAATCCGCGGACCACGTGAAAAGCTTGCTAGTTAGCTACACATCTAGCTCTCTAGCTTGATAGACTGCTTGCATGTTAGCGCAACAGAAAAACTATTACCTCCATCTAAATAGACAAAGAAAAAATAATACTCTTGCTAGCTATCTAAGAAAACTAGCACACAGACAGACACAGATACATAAGCTAGGTAGACAGTTTGCCACTTGTAAGCTAGCAAGTTAGACAACTAGCTTGTTAAATAGACCTACAGCTAGCTTGCTAGCAAGACAGACAGACAAAGGGCTTTGGCGCCAAACTAGGGGAAGCATCAATTATTTCCAGCATGACCGGACGCTCAACCGTACTTCTCCAACCACGCTGATGAAATGTCAGCATTATTATCATAGGAAAGGCAGAATTTTTGAGCAGACAAAATGTGTCTTTCCTTCTGATATGATTTTGATGTTTGTTGTTGTTTTCAATTACCTCCGTTGCCATTTTTCTATCTCCGGCTCGTCTTGAAACCATACTTCGTCTTTGTGAAGATTACACGCGACATCTATTTGCCGTCTCCGCCGAGCTTATTCCAAACGTAAACATCGTTTTATCAGAGCTTGCCTCCTCCTGCTCTTGCCCGCCTTCCTCGTCTTCCTCGCGCTTTGGTAAATATGACTTTGAGGTTAGACGAGCCAACGTTGTTCTTCCTCACCTCGGGGTTGTCAAATTCTCACTTTTATTTTACTTTGTGCTTGTTCGTTCCTCGTATTGAAAAGATCGTTTTTTTTTTGTTGTCCCCCCCCTCTTGTTCTTCGACCACACACTGTTCGGCTGACAGCTCGGGTCAAGCGAAGCGACCCGATTCGCATCGCTAATGCCGATCGGGGGGAATTACAGTTAAATTATGCTCGCCGCGGGAGGGTTGGGGGGACGTGGAACACCCACATCAAACTCCTCAAGGTCGTTTGGGGCTTACACCCACACAAAGTAGTTTGTTAACCTTGTTTTTAGAGTCATGCAATTCGGGCTATCTTTAGGGTTCGCTTTACAGTTTGTTTGTTTTTCCATTAGGGGTCCAAATTACTATTTGAATCATTACTTCATTTGGTGATTATTTTGATAGTTGTTTAATCAGATTTTTAAATACACTTCCATGCCTTTTCTCAAAAATATTTCAAATAGGCCATGAAGAAAATACACAAACAGCAAACTGCAGGTGTAAAAATTAAGACTACAACAGATGTTTAATATTTCAACAAAAAATAAACTGTGTGAAACGGTACTTCCTGTTCAGTTATTCTTTATAACTTGCACCGACATCTAGTGATTGATAGTGGAATTGCACCTAATATAAATGATCATTACAGGAACTATAAGAAAACAAAATCCAGTAGTAGGATTGGGAATCTTAAATCCAGACTGGTCGGGGGTTACTGTAAATGTTTAAATTTGCATTTTAATACTTTTAGCAGCCTTTAAAGCAAAAATTGGTATCTCCATTTTCCATGGTGGTTTTTGGGAATGTGGGAAGAAGCAGGAGAAAATACACATGGGCACAGGAAGAACATGCAAACTCCGCATAGGAAGGCCAGTATTCACTATATATATATATATTATATATATATATTATATATATATATATATATATATATATATATATATATATATATTAGAGTGCTGGTAAGTGAAAGTAGCACTCTAGCGCATGTGCCCGGCTTTTATATAATGTGATATTGATCCACGGCAGTTAGCGAAGCCATGACATTTGAACCGAGCTCAATGACACGAGATGTTTAACGTGATCGGGGGCTTGATGATGTTATTGATCCGCCCAGGCCCGCCTTGTCTCTCACGCTGCCAAATTGTCATTTCGCACCGCAGCGACCGAAATAGATCAACAAAGAGAAATGTGAAGCCCCCCTAGGGGGAAGCCGGGACGACGCGGCGAAGACGATCACAACGCATCCGTGTCACAAACCGCTGCTTCCACAACTCGCTGGCTTTTTTCGGAGTGTCGTCTTCAGTGCAGCTACTCCCCAGTCTGCCACCTTTTGTTTGCCTGTCATAACTGTCTCCTTTCATCACGCCGCATCACTGCCGCTTCCGAGTGTATAAAAGAAAAAAAAAAAAAATCATGCATGTTTTGGGAAACATTTGGAGGCATCGCATTGCTCCGACCCGCCGTATCAAGAGAAGGTTGTCATCAGTGTCATAAATAAATACAGACGCAGTGGTTCGAGGGGTGTTTTAAAGGGATATAGAAAAAGATTATTTTTTTTTTAATCTGTGAGTAATGGACGTCAATCAATTGCATTGGATGCCTTCCTCAAATTTTCACCCAAATCATCGTTTTAACCCATCAGGGAAATGCACCTTGCTAATGTAGGTAAATTAAAAAGCTCACCGGCGCAAGTAAATATAGAATGGTATAACCCAGAAGCCTCATTAAAATATTCAAGGACGCTTATCATTAAGGGACGTGAGTAATCGTCTCCTCACCTGGAGCGCCTCCTCGGGGACGTCTGTGTTTGGAATCGCCTCGGTCAGACGTTCCCTTTAAAAAGCTCGTGCGTGAGCTGCTAATTATGAACAGCTAATATGCATAGAGTAGACCTTTACTCGTCTCACAATTGGATTTGCATAAAAAAATTAACATTTTTGATGTGGGTTTGCTATTTTTCTGTCGCTGTTGTGTATGAGCTAGCTAAAAAAATTTCTTTTCATCACGTGGGTGGGTAAATGTGACAACTTTTCATCTTCTATGACGTCTCCTTCCCACAAAAAGAAAAACAAAATCAATCTGTGGGAATGTTCCAGAATAAGAGACACACTGATATTATCTTGTCTTTACAAATGACTTGTAAGGACGAGAGATGACAACACAAAGCCGAATTTAGGCCCTTAAGAAGATGACATGATTGATGTTGTGGCTGGGAAGGAAAAAACAAAAGAGAAGCATCGCGAGGAGCTTTGAGTTTCCATTGCTGACGTTTTGATCCAAATAGATGGCAGTAACGTGGTTCAAAATGTGCAAACGGTCAGAATAATCAATAAAACACACCGCAGGTAAAGAACACAATCTGAGTCAGAACAAATGATCTTCTGCAGAAGAGAAAAGGACTTTAACTCAGTCCAATACTTTTAGTTTCAAAACATGGATAATACAGGTTTTAAGTTCTGTAACTTGTACATTTTTCCCCATCAAAGTTCTGACCTAATCCCTATCTTTGAAACTGAACCCAAACCTTTGTTTAACTGTAGCCAAAAACCTTTTTCTTGCTACTTCTAGTTTGAAACCCAAATCGGGTATAAAAATCATACCCTGCAACCCTCATGTCAAAAACCATAACGCCATCACTTAAGATGCCACCAACATGCTAACGAAGCTAACTGTAAAATAAACACGCCAAATAATACACGGACGTCAATGCAATAGCCTTTTCAAGCTTTTAGCTTGAAGCTTTTCCTTTGAGCGCTAATTACGTTCCGATTAGCTTGACATGTCCAAATCTTCGGTAGCTGCTGATGTGAGGAGACGTATGGTGCATTCAAATAGTCACACATTTCAAACTCTGGAATAAAAGCCCACCCATCCGGTATAATTGAAGGACTGTAATAATAATAATAATAATATGAAAAACAATAATTGTTAATAATGCCATATTGTTTAATTTCAAAGCTGTTCTACAGGGGAAAAATTATATATATACACATTTGTCAGTTTTTTTTCCCCTCCATATTTAAATCGGTGAATAAAATCAGATATATTTTAAATCTACCCCTGTCTTTGAATCATGAATTATCCTCATTTGAAAAGCTAAATTTGTTTTGAAACCATACTTTAAAAGTACCCATAACTTCAAACCCTAACCCTGGTTTGAGGAAACAATGTCTTGAAACATTCATTTAAAACCCTGCATCTTGTTTGAAACACAGTTGGGGACCATAACCCTGGATTGCATTTTGAAACCTTAACACAAAACCGTCCAGAAATTTTAACCCCTGAGACCATATACTGACCTTGTAGAGATACTTTGAATATAACTCGTCTTGAAAACCTGAAATCATACTTCGAACCTTAACACTTGTTCAAAACGTACCCCTTGCGCAAAACCTACGATTTCAACCCAAATGCATTGTTTAAATCACTAACTTTGCCTGAAAACCTAACACGCTCTCAAAACGGCCATTAGAATCCCTAAACAGATCTTGAAACCGTACCCTACCAAACCTGCAAAAAAAGTGTCTCACAGTAATACAAACGCGAAATTGACACACGTGCATAAATAAAAACAATTCCCCTGGAAAAAAAATGCACACTGTTCATATCATTCACTAATAATTGATCCTGCACAGCTTAGATTTTTCACCAAATGAGCAAAAATACTTAAAACGTCATTTTTTTCCCCCACCGCCAATTGCTCCCAGTGGAACCTGTTTTCATCATCTTTTTCATCTGCCTGCCTCTAATCCTCAGCGCTCTCGCATTTTAGTCATAATTACAAGAATCTGCATCTTGTGTGTAATCTAATTTCATGTACACGGCGGGAGATTTCTTCCTCCTGTCAACAACGGGGGAATTAAACCCTCGTGATGCACTAAACCACTCGAAAATCAAATGTTGTCCGGGTCGGAGGACATCATCTGTGTCTGATTATCTCCTTCGTTCCAATCAGCTAGCAGGCGTGTTGAATTATGGGTGTTTGTCCCGTGAAAGACGCAGATTCCAATGTGTGTTTGTAAGCAAGATGGAGTCAAGTCTCAAGGAAGTCTTAAGGTTTAAACTTTCAAATCTCAAGTCTCAATCGAGTCCCACAAGAAGACTTTGTCAGGATTTTGTCAAAGTACAATTTGTCTTGAGGACACCAAGCCAAACCAATTCAAATTCCAAGTCTAGAGATTGGATCAAGTCTCAAAGTCTCGATTCCTGGCCTTCAAGTCTAAAAAAAAGTCCCAAGTCATTTTTTCTGCGGTGGGTTAAGTCCCAAATGATATTGGACATAAGTCTTGCGTTTTAACCTTCAAAGCGGGTGCCAAGTCTCGAGATGTGATCAAGTCACAAATGCGCAAGTCTCAAGAAAGTCTCAAGTCTTGGTCTTCAGTTCTAAAGAAAGTCCCAAGTCGTTAAGTCATGTCCCAAATTATGCTGGACATGTACAATTCACAGGTAAGTCTCAAGTCTTAATATTCAAGTCTCAAGAAAGTCAAGTCTTGGCCTTCTAAAGAATGTCCCCTATCATTTTTTTTCTTGGGCGGGTTAAGTCCCAAATGATATGGGACATTCAAGTCTCGAGTCCTAAACCTTCATGTCTAAAACGAGTACCAGATCTCGAGATGTGATCAAGTCACAAATGTGCAAGTCTCAAAAAAGTCTCAAGTCTTGGCCTTCAAGTCTAAAGAAAGTCCCATGTTAATTTTTACTTGGGCGGGTTAAGTCCCAAATGATAGGGGACATTCAAGTCTCGAGACTTAACCTTCATGTCTAAAGCGAGTACCAAATTGTACCAAATGTGCAAGTCTCCCTGAAAAACTCATGAACTGGTCTTCAAGTCTAAAGAAAAGCCCAAGTCGGTTTGTCCTGGGTGAGATAATTCAAGTCCCAAAATGTGTTGGACGCATACAAGTCACAGGTAAGAAAAGAAATTCAAGTCCTGTCCAAGTCGAAAGAAAGTCCGAAGTCGTTTTGTCTTGGGCAAGTTAAGTCAAGTCCCAAATGATGTGGGACACATACAAGTCTCAAGTGTGCAAGTCCCAAAAAAAGTCTAGTTTTGATCTTCAAGTCTAAAGGAAGTCCCAACTTGTCTTGTCTTGGGAGAGTCATGTCCCACATGATGTGGGACACATAAACAAGTTACATGGAAGTCTCAACCATCAAGTCATTTAGTCTTTGGCATCTGGAGTCAAGTATCAAGTTAACTGACGTCAAGTCCAAAGTCTGGATCAAGGGACACGTGCAAGTCTCAAACCTTAGCCAAAGACGTTTCGAGTCATTTCCGTCTTTGATCACTAATATCCCAGGTTTGCTCTTGTCAAGTTCCAAATCCAGAGACAGGATCATGTCACGTATGAATGAGTCTTAGCCTTTAAGTCTTAGGCAAGTCCCTAGTCAATTTGTCTTGAGCAAGTCAGGCTGGTCATACCAAGTCAAGTCAAGGTGAGTCCAAAAGAATTTTAGGACACAGACGCATGCCTCAAATAAGTCTCGCACGTTTTGTGGTTTTGTCATGAGCGGGTCAAAACTCCCGTCTCGGATCATCTGGAGTCAAATCAGGTCTTGTGAGAACTTGAGCTAGGCCGGACCACGATATTATGTGACCTGGATGTACTGTATGTATAACAACTTTACTTATCCAAAGTCTTTCCATTTTTTGCCATTTCACGTCATAAAAACGAGCGACCCGACTCAACCCGCGTCCCATTCGCGGTGACTCAAGTCGCCATCGTTTGCTTTGTATATCCAGAAGCTTTCTTTTTTGGTGCGTCGCTCTTCCTGAAAGTTCCGCCGTCAGCAGAGGAAAGTTAAAATGAACTTGCGGCAGATACGCATCTGCCGTGTCAGAGGGGCCGCCGCTGCCAAGGAACAAAATGGACTGATATTATCAGCACTATATTACAGATGTATTGAAGGACTCGGAGGAACTATTCCCAGTCACAATAGGGAGAATTAAAATATGCGTATTGTATTATCGTCACGGATATTACTAGTTGGGTGACTGAGCGGTTCTCAAACTGGGATGCGTGGTGTTTCTATTTTGGAGAACTTTTCATAGGTGTCGAACTCCAGTCCTCGAGGGCCGGTATCCTGCAGGTTTTCCGGTTTTCTCCCCTCAACACACCTGATTCAAATGATTAGCTCGTTTGTAAGCTCTGGGGGAGCTTGAAAATGTTCCTAATCAGGTGTGTTTAAGAGAGAAAACCGGAAAACCTGCAGGATACCGGCCCTCGAGGACTAGAGTTTGACGTAGAATCTACAAGGATTGAACGCCTTCAGAGGTTTTGCGTTGCACAGTTATGCGCTGATATATTGCCTTTTTTTATATAGTATTGATGGTTTCTATAATTGAGACGTGATGGTGGTTTTATTAAGGGGTGGGGTAGAGCTGCCAAATCCCCATTGATGGCCCGGGTACAAAATGGATTATGAAGTAAAAGCGGCGTTTGGATCATGTACTTTCGCAGTGCTTTACTGACATCTAGTGGCGGCAGTTAGAAGGAATTTTTGGGTACAAATCATTGGAAAAACAGCAATTACAAACTGAATCATTGTTAGGATTATCAGTGTACGCCAGAGTGATTAGTTGTAATTAAATAAGTAATTTCGGGAATTAATTACTACTACATTTTCCCGCTGTAATCCACAGGAATGAGGAACTTTATTTTTGACTTTTTCATGTTTGTTTTGGTAAAATGGTGGGCGGTAAGCAACATAACTAGCAAATATAGATTTTTTTTTTTTTTACCATTCACAGTTTGAGATCAATGTCTCAAATTTATGGATCACTAACTAGCTACGTGAATGGGCATCTTAATATTAACTAGCTGCTGTGTGCCTAGATGGACAGAGGGACAGATGGATGGATGAAAAATGGATGGATGAATGAGTTGATTGTGGAGGATGGATGGATGATGATCCCGTTTTTACTCCTCTATTTTGAGTTTATACCAGTTACAAAATGGCTGCCACCTGAGAATAATACAAACAGGTGGACACGAATATCAGTCAAAATGGCTGTGTTTAAACTAGTGGTGTGTGTGTGTGTGTGTGTGTGTGTGTGTGTGGTGGTGGTGGGGGGGTGATGAAAACCAGAGCTACAACAGAAAGGAAATCAAAACAAGAAAAAGAACGCACCGATTAGTGGAGCTTTGAGCTGCTGCTCTCGTATGCACTGCCATCTTGAAAAAAAAAAAAAAAAAGGTGTTTCCTGTTCCAATTAATGTGCTCTTAATTTGAAAATAAAGCGGATTGTTCCTGACACGGCACAATGATGAATACATTGGATAAGCGGATAATGTACCTGGAGAATCCATGTTAAAATTTCAGGTAAGCCTCTAAAGAACCTGAATTTGAGAACCACCACACAGGCATGCGTTTCAGCAGGATGAGAGTTAAACCTGTTGTTTTCCACACTAGTGAGCCCCCATCGTCCTTGAGATTCCCCAAAAGTGACAGATACGCACTGTCAGCAATTTCACCCATGTTCATATTTGAGGCATTTCCTCAGGGCAACAGGCGTCCTCAGCCGCACGCTGATTTACGAGTCGGGAAAAGGCGGACGTTAAGCCACTTCGGACAAGGACGCAGGGACGCTCTGGTCGCTAAGATTTAAAGCTGTAAAACTCTGAAGTCTTCAAGACTAAAAGAGCCCACAGAAAATAACAGAAAACAGAGAGGCCATATTTGTTGTCACTTTCTAATTTTGTAAAGAAACATATAGAAAAAAAACATCAAAAATGTCTTCATAATAAGTTATTTATGCCATACTGTAAAAAAGAAAAAAATCCTGTTTTTACAGTAAAATACCAGCAACTTGGTTGCCAGAAAAGTACCATTAATTTACAAGATTACAATTATACATAAAATTGTAATTATAATAATTATTTTACCATTTTAAAAAAATGCATTTTTTACAGTGCGGTTTAAGCATTTAGATTAAAATCGCGTGTCTGTAAAATCCAGTTTTAGTTGTTGTTTTTTTTTCCTCAGGGCGGCCATTTTGAAACCTTATGCCAACTGAAAATAAATTTGCCTGTCACAGTCCACCTTGCGAAAATCAGATGAAATAAATCTGGGTGGGGGTATTCAGGGTTTGGTGAGGAGGAAGGAAAAGGTCTGGGTTTGTAAGTCCCCCCCAAGCTGTGCAAAGCAATAGAGGGAAAACTGTGTCACTAATGACAATCCGCATTCATACGAAACACAACAAAATAAAGGCATGGACCATTTTTCAAAGGAGTAACCATTTACAATAAGCAGTCTCATGTTCCATTTAATTTGCTCTTAATTTGAAACGATGTACTGCTCCTATCATGGCAATAGATTCCAGTATATTTTCCTGCAGAAACACTGTTAGTTCTCAAATACTAATTTAGATGGGGGGGTAGGGTTTTTAGGCTTAGGGTACGGTTTGAATTGGGTAAGGGGGAACATAAACATATTTTGGAAGAATTGTTTCGCAAAACAGAAAGCTCCCAAAATCTTTTAACCAAATTGCCCTTCTATCAAGTATAATGGAGGTTTGAACGTTCGTGTATTTTGGGGGGGGTTTAACTTAAATGATGCTTTTCTACCGACATTCTAACCAAATTCAAATTCTGTGGTTACCATGCCTGTTTTATGTGCTCCTCAGTTATTAATCAAGTGCCCCCAGCATTCAAGGTAAGCCCTTTTTCCCCCCCAGCGAGAATAATTAATAACATCCACATTTTCCGATTCATCGCGCCAAGCCGGCTGTGTGACAAATGGACACCGGGTGTTTCCCGCCACCAACGAGCGGATAAAGACGCCGTAAAAGTTGCTAAATCACCGGTCGGCCTTTTTGTTTTATCGCCGGGCGCGCTCCAAACAATATTTACTAGCCGGCCCTTCCTAACGCATACATCAAATGGGGAAATTACGCTAGCTTGATTGTTCTCGGGTGACATTCCCCTGCAGGCTCTCTTATGGAATCAATAACTTATACGCTAATATTTCATCACAAGCATGTGCTTAAGAGTGCAACAGCAATTAATAATCTATCCAGCTATTGTCAATTGCTCTGATATTCTACGAGGCTTGTCTGGTCGGAACTGTAAAAGTTGTTTTATGCTCCAATAAAGTTGTTCCGCTCAGCGTGATGGTGTTCGCTTAATGAGCGATGCAAAAGAGCTTCAAGAAAAAAGATGAACACGAAAGATTCAGTGCAATAACCTTGAGGCAATCTTCACAGCTTTTTAAAAGAAACAATTATTTTTGTTTGTTTTTGGCTTGGGGGTGTCTGTACAGGCCATAAAATATAATTAATACCATAAATATGAATAAATGAGGATAAAAAATGACGTTCATATGTCGGGGAAATTGGTTTTGAGTTGACAAAAATATGAACTTTCTTCAGAAAAGTCCATTTTTGGATTTCTAGACAAAAACCGTACGACATCAAGCATGACTGAACAAAAAACTGCACCAACAAGATTGCACATTATGCATACCGTACAAACATGCTATTTCTTACCTCGTTGCAGATCATCATGTCATCCAAACAGACGAAGAATCCAAATGTAATTCAATGTCTGGTGTCTTCCTTTGACGTGTTTATTTCTACTTTTAATTTAATGTTTTCATCCGTGCATTCAAGCAAGGTGCATCACAATGTGTTCCATGTTTTGTTTACAATGATCTCCCACTGCAGAGAGAATAAAAGTTTAAAAAAGTAAAGTATTGAAATGCCTTTTAGAGTAATAATGTACTGTAATATTGTGATAATAAATGATGTCGTGTTTTGATCTCAATGTCTCTTGTGACGTTTACCAACGACGCATGACATATGTGACCTATCAGTCTGCGAAATGCAGGAACTACCACATAAAAATGTTCAATTTTCATGCTCATTTATTTGCGGTAAAATCAAAAAATAGGAGGAATAAAATGTAAAACCCGAAGATGAAAAGATTTATTCCAAAGGTGTCAAACTGATTTTTATCGTGGGCCACATTGTACTTGTAGTGTCTGTTAGAGGGCCGGAATAAATCTAAAAATTGTCTAAAAAAGCTTCAATTTTAACATACCCCTTTAATTTCTGTAAAATCCTGAAAATTTAGGACTTAAAAAAAGAAAAACATGTGTCTAATAAATGCCGTTTTTGCTGGTTTACATCTTTTGAATACAGAGGCCGATAAAAACTGTTCAAAAGATAGATCGGGAAAAGAAAATGGTTATTTTTGAAGATAATCTGCAAGTTTAGCAAGAAACTTGAAATCAAATCAGCATGAAATGATGTGGCGGGCCAGTTCTGGCCCCCGGGCCTTGAGTTTGACACCTGTGATTTACTCGATTGTCATTGCAAAGCCACTCTTCCTTTTCATTAATACAAGATACTTTCAGAGACAAATCCTGTAATGATTTTTGTTGTTAGTTTAAAAAAAAAATCAAAACAAAACTGTTGACCCATAGAAATCTTGTCTCTTTTTAAATGTCCAAATGCATTTGGGATTAGCAACCACACACAGACACGTAGCAACGTTAAAACAAGCAAACAGGAAGGAATTGGAAGCTTACTCATTGTCATCTTTGTGACGGTGGTCCAAGCTGTCTTCAAATTATTGAGCAGTTCCCATTGTGTAGTTCTTTGCAGATTCCTCACTCATCTCGGCATCATTTGAACCCTAAAAGGTAAACTGTAGCCCCACTCTTTGGAGATTATGTCAGTGATGTTAAACATCTTCCATTTTCTAATGACGTTTCCGACGATTGATCTTTTTTTCACAAAGTTGTTACTACTAATTGCGTTTGGACTCATTCCAGCTTTGTGCAGTTGTAATTTTATTTCAGGTCTTTGGAAAACTCTCTGGTCTTGGTCATGATAAGAAGTGACTGACAGTTTGAAGGTCAGTGCAGGTGTTTCATGCATCTAATTAGTTCAAACAGGTGACATTCAAACAGTTAACGAATGGAGGGCGGAATATCTTAAAGAGAAATTGAGTGGACAGTAACTGTGAGGGGCAGAAGAGTCGTTTGTTTTTTTCTATTTTTACAAATAAATTGTTTTAATTTCACAAATAAATTGTTTAGAAAATAATTAGGGATGGCAGAAATTAAACAATGGAACAATCTAATCATTTGGAACGATTGATTTGTGAATACATTTTTTGGAACGTTTGAAACATCTCCCACAGCGACATCTGGTGGCTAAACGTAAAATATTAGATTCACACGGAACAATGTCGCCAAATTCCCATTTAGCAAAGTATGTCTAGTCGAGTGTCCTATATATTTAGATTGGGTATATTTTAGTAGTTTATTTGTGCTCCAATTTTTTGTCAATTCAAACATGTAGATAAAAGAGAAAGAAAGGAAAAACCTATAGCATCAATGGAAAAAAAAAAGTTATATTGAACTCAATTTTAAAATTTCCTTTCAATAGTGGACATGTTTGTTAGGTGGGCCCCACCTAAACAAACACACAAAAAATGCACTTACCGCACATGTATCTACAACAGTGGGACATTGTTTTTTTCTCAGGTGTATTTATTGAATCAAACATGCCAAAGGAGTAAACTTAAAAGTTCAAATCTAAGTGGCTGTGAAAAGTAGCACGCTGGCGGGAATGTAAACCAGAAAAAAGATGGAAACAAATACAATTTCATTGCTATACAGAAGCCACAGAATCTAAAACTGACATTAATTAGCATCAGCGTTTTCTACCATTATCAAGCATTCATCCAACGCTTGAAGGCCAAATAAATACAAGGAAAGTCAGTGCAATTGTCTGAAAGAATAAATAAACATTTGGCAAACACTTTTAGAGAGGGACACTTTCAAGTCACCTTCTATGAAGTCCTGGTCTAGTGGTCATTACATACGACAATGATAAACAGGAGTAGTAAAGCCAGCTAGCTGAAAACAAGCTAAAAAAAAATGCCATTTCTTAAAGTCTGAAAATCCTTGAGAGCCAGTCTATCCATTTGTGTCCACCGTTCTGTCCATTTTGTCTTAGCATACAACAAAATGAATTGCATCATACCCAAACACGAGACATAATTGGAAAGGTCAGGATGTCCTCTACCAAGGACATTAGGGCTTAGTGGAATAGCTCCAATAAGATATACTGGTAGAACAAAATGAAATGTCCACCAATGGACACAAATGAATAGGATGGGTGTCAGGAGGATACAGGAATCAAAAGTCATCCAACTTGTTCCTCACTTATCAAAATAGCGTAGCTTTGGCACTAATAAAAAGTTGGCCGCAAATCCAAGATGCTACTCGAGAATCACATTCATGGCAACGACTGGTATCGGCCGCAGATCGCACAGCAGTTGCTTTACAATGAGGAACTCAAAATCAGAAGAATGAAAATTTGCTACAGGGACATAGAGACCTGTCTTTAAAATTATGGTTTTTTTTTACTAGAAATTT
This sequence comes from Hippichthys cyanospilos, assembly GCF_059441005.1. NCBI lineage: Eukaryota > Metazoa > Chordata > Actinopteri > Syngnathiformes > Syngnathidae > Hippichthys > Hippichthys cyanospilos. The sequence continues at coordinate 5,747,672 of NC_142376.1, forward strand.
TACATAACCTGGGATATATTGGGCTGTCTTTAAAATGTCATTTTTTGGAGGGAGGGTTATTTATCAAAAGTACTAATGGTATCGATACTTGGTATCAGTGTCAATCCATAAGAAGCGAGTACTCCTGGTATTAGTCTGAAAAAAGTAAAAATAGTATCCATACCTAAAATTAGCCAATTTTGTAATGAGCTACCGTATTTTTCCATGCACAAGTATATAAGTTTTTCTTAAATTTTCATTGGAGGGGTGCAATCCACCCCCGGTTGCGTGTTACGTGTTCATTTTGTTACTTTTTCCTTATTTGATACTTTGTGTTCAGTTTCTGTTGGATCCAGTCACTTATGTTATCCCCGGTGTGGCATAGCGCCTCAAGTTAGGGGTAAACTTATGCTGCGTTCAGATGGAGCACGTCGTTTACGCTCTACGCGAGGCGAGGCGGGACGGGAGTGAGCTTGCTGTGCACTTTACAGCGGATCCGGAAAAGAGAGCATTGCTGAGAACGTTCACTTTTCCGGGATATGGCAGAGCCAATATTTTCTCCGACAGCACCTTTATTATTCTTTTTTTACACTGCACGTCCCTCGCTTTCACGGCAATACTCGTCCGCCAAAAAAAAAAAGTTTCAATGTCGCAATCAAGTGGCCAATACTGTGCTAAATATTGTACTGTCAGTGCTGCGCTATCGTTAGCTTAGCACAGTAACTACAGTTCAACAGCTGTTAAAAAAAGGAAGCTAACGCTGTACATACCAGTTGTCCCAAGTTTTTCGTTCCGCCTTTGTACAAGCCAGGTGAGTGCTCTTGCTTGGCTCCGTTTTGTATCGAAAGCTCAGCTGGCCGTGTTGGATAGCTCCCGGTGACCGCAAAGCGGCCGCCATGATTCGTTCCTGCCCCCTGCTTGAGACGTTGAACATTCCCGAAGCTGATTGGCTGACGCGACACGCGACAAAAGTTCAATTTTTTTAAACTTCTCGCGTCGCGCATAATTACGCTCCCCGCGTCGCTCAACGCGTTATTGCGCCCGTCGCGCAAACTCCATTGACTACAATACAAAACCTATGCTCTTCGCGCTCCATCTGAACGCGGCATTATACTCGCGTTTTTGTAAAATTCACCCAAATTGAAGTAAAAAAAAGGGGAGTCGACTTGTGCGCAGAGAAATACGATAAATCTTTTTTAATGCAACAATAATTATACTGAGGAATCTTGGGCCTGGTTTAAATTAACTGCCATAGTTAGCACATTCAAGGTTTGAGAAACTAAACCAAGTCAGTTTGCCTTCAACCGGCAGCTCACTTATGAAAAACTGAAAAATAAACCTGGGCACATAAATAATCGTCCATGTGCCAAATAGCATTTATCATCTACCGTCTGCGGCGGCGAGTGCAAGCACCTTTTTTCCTGCGCAGTTTAGGACACTTGCGTTGCATGAGTAGCGGGGATGTCTTCGTCCTTGGCTTCCCTGTACTCCTCCTCGAATGTTTCCTCTTCCTGGACCAGTTTTTCACACTCCTCCTCAACATGGCTCTCGCCCGCTGCAAAGTCTGCGGGAGCTTGGCCACCATCACTCAACTCTCGCTCATCTGAGAGGAGGAGAGTGTCAGTAAACGGACATAGTGTGAGGTGGCGATATAGTGCAGCATGCAAAATTTGGAAAAGGTCATCAATAAAAAGGATTTAAACCAAAAATGATTTGCTGTCAGATTTAGATGTAAAAGAGGTGGATTACAGGCACCTTAACAGATAAATAACCTCAATAGAAATACTGTATTTCTATAAATAGTGGCTCAAAGGTGTTTATTATTCAATATATATATCAAACAACCATTTTACTTTGCATCAAGTCAAAGTGGGGCTTCAATGAATATCTTTTTTTTTTTCTATCTATTAGAACAAGATCCGTCTAACTGAGGCAGGAGACTAATATAGGGCTGTCCCGATCACATTTTTTTGCACCCCAGGCAAAGTCACCTGATTTTGAGGATATTTCAATACCTGGACAATGTTTTAAGGACAGAAAAAAGTGCATCCAAAATATAGTTAAAAAAAACCCAAATTAAATCATCGTAATAATAAAATAAAATATTCTTCTTCCAAACTTTAACTCCTCAATTGATCTGATCAGGATCCGGACATCCCTATTTCAATAAGTAGAGGAATGGCTACTATTTGGGGAAATACAGCATTTCAATAAAAAAGAAGAACAAAACCCTCTGAATTTTCTATAATTAAAGTCCTTGAAAACCTTGAGAAAATTTCAATTCCAGGAGGAGGAACCAATAAAGTCCAAAATAGTTTGAAATGACAGCCAATACATGTACTCTATCAAATATCCTGTTTGTGTTTTTTAAGCAGTTAGTTACAGCAGTGGTTCTCAACTTTTTCTTTTAAATCTTGTACTTCCTGTGAAATACTTTGTTCAGCGAAGCACCCCCTAATGAATACAAACGTTTGGGATTAAAAAAAAATAATAATTAAAAAAAACTAAACAGCTTCTCCTGAAAATGAAATCTTATCCGAATGCGTAGCAAACAATAAGACACACTTTGTGCACCGAGTACAAGAATCTGTCATATGAGCACTCAATTATGTAATTATGTACAATGGCGTAATTATGTACAATGGCTTTTATGATTCAACATAATTGGTGCACTCAGTGAGCTGTGTGATTAGCGCCACCATCTGGTTGTTCCATCACAGATCAAATCAAGTTGACATGCCATTGATCACGCAAACAGATTAAATCAAGTTGATGTCATTGATCAAGGAAAAATGGGAAAAAATCAAGTTGAACTGCCATCAATAAATGGAAACAAAGAAGGAAGGATTTTGTTGGAAGGAGAGTAACTGCAGAAAAGAAGGAAAGAAGAAAAAAGGAGTACAATGAAGGAAGGAAGGAAGGAAGGAAGGAAGGAAGGAAGGGAGGAAGGAAGGAAGGGAGGGAGGGAGGGAGGGGGGAGGGAGGGAGGGAGGGAGGGGGGAGGGAGGGAGGGAGGGAGGGAGGAAGGAAGGAAGGAAGGAAGGAAGGAAGGAAGGAAGGAAGGAAGGAAGGAAGGAAGGGGACTGGGGAGGAGGGACCTGGGCCGTGCCGAACTCGATTCTGAGGGTTCTGCTGGACGGGAAAACTGTGAACCAAACTCCACGGTGCCGGCGCCTTGGCTAGGGGCAAGATCACAGCGTTAAAATGCGGCGCTTTTCCCGCTTGTTATCGAAGCATGCACGATGAGAAGCAAACGCAGGTTAGAAGATGAAGAGAGAAAAAGTGTGTTGACTTACTAAATTCTAGCTTTACAAAAGCTTTTAAAGTGACTAAAGGTCCACCTCTAGTTGGCAAGTCATAACATGATCAAAAGGTTGATGTGACAAAATAGTGAGCGTTTTATTTTGTCATTTTGTGAATAAGATCATATTTACCTCCAGAGGGGGGCGCGCTCTCCTCCGTGTCAGTATCAGAGCGCGGTGCCGGTTCCGGGGATGGCACCTCGGTGCGCAGCTTCCTCTCGTAGCTGAACTCGGGCAGCCTGGGAGCCTGTGGGCGTGTCTTGCGTGCGGGATTCAGGAAGTAGCAATACGCGCAGCGGAAGGCTGACCAAATCCACAAACAAAACAACAATTACGTTGAGTTACACAAATCAGTTGAGTCTACCATTATTATCAATTGCTTTTTAATTAACTTTAAAAAAGGGATGCAGCTAATGAACATTTTGGCATTCGGATATACTACTGAAAAATGTATTGATTAATGTGTTACTTCAATATAATATATCATAGAATTATTCCCACTTCATAATAAATTGAATATTTAATATAAAGTCATCAAACGGCTTTTGCCAGCCTAGATGAGGCAGCTGAGAGCTACTAGCCGCTAACATGGCTAGCATTCGCAATTGAACTTGATTTCAGCATTGTCAAAATCAAAGAGTAGCCAGGCATTGACGTCCATATGTTTAGTTGGTTTAGAATATGTAATCAAAGCATGTTTTTGTAGTGCCGAGCACGGACACCTGTTGCTGTGGTTAGACTTCTTCCTGGCCAGAGAGATTAGTCATTTTTCAAACAAGATATTCGAATTACTCTAAGACTCGTTTTCCCCCTAAATACAGTTACACCCTAAATTTTGTTACATACCAAGGTATTGAAACTCTTCTTTGAGAGCCATGCCATTGTGGGAGAAGCACTGCTGACAGATTAAGGCGTATCTGAGGAAGTGGAAAAGAAGAGTTAATTCAAAGTGAGCTGATAATGACCAAACAGCACCACCATGTGGACAACCCGCAGATCTCTGTATCAAAATCTCATTCATTCCATACCTGTTCTGCGGTCCATCTCCCACCAGATACTCAACCACTCGGTCCAAAGCCCCCCTCTCTCTGGGCAGAATGGGTCTGGCCAGTGGAGGACCAGGAGGATGCAGGCCTAGACAGCAATATTGACATCATCACACACTTGTCCAATAGCTGTCCTTTATTGGCTTTGACGGACATTTCAGCTTACCTACACCTGGTATAGGCGAGGTGGGGGTCCTGGCTACTCCCCCTTGGAGGACAGCGGCAGACAGGGCGGCTCTCTCCGGTGGTCCGCCTGGAGCTGAGAGAAGGACATGTTCTGGAGGGAGAGCAACGTGGGATGAAAACACTAGCACGCCTCACTAAAGTGTCTTTGGACTCCCACTTGCCTGTGACACCGCGTGACATAAGCTTAATACGAAAACCAAATATGTTTTTGCTCTTGACTCACCCACGGGTGTGGCGCACGGCGTGGGTTGACCTCCAGGTGGAGGTGTCATCGCCATGGAAACGGGGGTACCCGGGGGCCTCATGGCCACGCCACGCTGACGAATGTCTTAGAATAATATGACATTAAAAACTCGCATTATTTTTATCATTTGAAATGAATTGGACAGTATTTGTAATTTTTTTTAAGTCAGTTTTTGTCTCAAAAACCCATCAAAGCTGATTGCATCCTACTCAAGAGACATACTGGAAAGGCAAGGATGTCCTCTAATGAGGACACTCGAACTTACTAGGGTAGTTCGAATGAGTCAGAAGTCCACTACTGTGGGCCTATCCATTTATGTCCATTTTGTCTCAGCAAGACATCAAAGCTAATAGCATCCTACTCAATATAAAACAAATGGAAACCCCAAGATGTCCTCTGCTGAGGACACTTTACTACGGGATACAGAAAGAGTCAAACGATATAGATTAAAAATTTGATTAAAAAGATTAAAAAAACAAAAGCCCGCTACAGATTAATATCTTTTTTTTTCCCTTTTAGAGGACACAGAATATATCCCTGAGCATTTTTATACCATCTGTCTATAAGTGATCATGCACATTTTGTGGTCAAATATTTAATACTCAAACGTTAACGCCAAAACAACTGTACTTTTGTTAGCCTGTCTATTGTGTATTTCATTAAGCGTTACCTTAAAGCTAGCAGACTTTCAAAATAAAGCAAAATAATACTGCTGTTGTAAAGACATGTAAATGAGTTTTTTTTATATTTACTTTTCCGATAAAATTTACCAGTGTGAGAAAACGAAATATTTGAAGAATGCAATTGCTGCCACCATCAAAGCAGTCAGATGTCAACATTTTCGCTTGCAAGTCAAAGCAAAACTTTGCAGTTTTGTTAAGACTTATGTGTGTTCAGTAAACCGAGCTTTTTCGAATTTTCCTCAAGAAAATGTTCTCTTTTCTTCAGTCCCCATCATACCCAATATAACTGGGTTCAATTATTGCTACTAAACCTGACATTTACCCTAACCTGTGAAATGCAATGCTTCATATTGGTGTAAGACACAAGAAGCAGATACCTTGACCAGGTCTAGGGGTCATCTGAGGTCGGACTGGGGTTGACTCCAGCTCCTACACAATAAAAAAAAAACGTACAAAAAAGTGCATATTCAAATGTGATGAAAATAGAAAGAGAGAAATAAGAACACCCACGGCTTTCTTCTTTGCATCAGGATCAAAGCGTTCAAGGATGAGCTTGGCATTTTTGTATGTCTCAGTTTCCATCACTTCTTCTAACTGCAAACACAGAGCGTGAACAAATGGGGACACAATTGAGGGGAAAAAAAAGTCAATAAATTGTTAGTTGAAACTATCGATGGAAACTTACTAGCTTTTTTTTGGTAACCTTCAATTCTTCAAGGATATCGCCTAAAAAACAACAAGAAAATGTAAAAAAATAAAAAAAAACAATGTGTCTTTAAGGAAACATATCATGGAAAATCGACTTACTGTTCCTCTCGGTCCGTTTCGAAAAAAGAAAAATCAGCAACTTCCGGATGAACCACACCCTGGAGGAGAGATGGATGCTCACTACAGATGACGCAACGGGTGAAATTTCTGCATGTGTGTCTTTTGCATTTACTCACAGCACTGGGTACACGAAAAAAGGCAAGGCCATGGCTAATCTGTGAAGCCATTGGTCAGGTAGGTAGAGGTAGTAGACTGCCAGGCAGGTCAGCAGGTAGAAGACTGACGAGTAGAGGAGCAGCCGGCCTACCCATAACTGCATAACACACCAGTGGGGTCAAATGAACAACGAGCATCTCCGCAGGTGAGACTGTAAGTTAGTGATGGTTAAATGAAGCCTCATGAAGCACTTGTGATATTATGTTCCTCCTCTAGGCGGTGCTCTTGTTTTACAGATAAAGGTTAGCGTAATGGTAAATAAACAAATAGTGCCACTTCAGAAACTAGAAAAAAAAAAAAAAAATCATAAGTGCTTCCTGAGGCTTCATTTTCTCATCACTGCCGAATGTGTACCTTTTGGAGTCGCTGGTTTTTGGCTCGAAACTCCTCCAGCTCCTGGATTTCCTACAAAGGGGAAGGGGATGAGGTGATCAGGGTTGAAGCTGAAAATTTGAAAATCTAATGTTATGCTTTCTGATGCTATGACAGGAGCAGTCCAGTTTTATATTCAAATTAAGAGCAAAATAATTGGCACTTGAAGCAACTCATTGTTAAACCACCTTATACTTGCAAATGGATTTCAAGTTTTACAACGGTAACTTTTATAACATAAAATGCATTTTAATGTGTCATAATGGCACTTATTGGTGATATTTGCAAATAAACATTTTGAAAATCAGTGGCATTGTGTTTGCACCAATGTGAGTGGCTTTAAAAGTAAACAACTGGAGTGTTTGTCTTGACAAGTCTCAGGGGTTCATGATGACAACTTGAGATGAAACGCAATCATGAAAATTCACCTTATCCAGGTTCTCCAACTGCTCCACTGTGGTTGGTTTCGTCTGCACAGAACACACAAAACCATCAAGCCATTGAGACGCGTCATACTTCAAAAAGCAGTTCATATTTGCCAATGTTTTTCTTCCCTCCCTCGGTTAGGCACTTCCACTATGTCAAAACATAAGTGTGCACCAGGTGCAACCAGGGAATTTTAAACTCAAAATATATTCGCTGCATGACAACATGGGACAGAAATAGATTTTTGTTCTACTGTTCAAGGCCTACAAGGGGGAACGTAGTGGAACACTCTCACTAAGATTAAGTAATTACGAGAGCTCTTGGACATGATCTGAAAAAAAAATGATCTGAAGTCTTTCCGTCAAAAGAGCATATATGTGCATGAATTTCCACTATGTGTATATTTTAATTCATGTTTCCATTGAAATGTAAATTACAGACACCTCCATCTATTAATTTACCTTTAATGATATCATATCTCCTAGCAACTCCACTAAGCACGACATTGTGATTAAAATTGCATTTATGAGATACTAATTAAGCACCAATGCACAGTTTTTTGGGGTTTTTGTTTTTTTAAAAACCACTTCAGGGAGCATCAATTAAAAGGTTTCCTTACAAGATTTCTTTATTGACATAACACCTTCACAAATACCAAGCGATGAGGTTTTACATGATTGATTGTTACCTGAGCAACTGTGATGTCATTGACGGGCGAGACAGGCAGTGAATTATACTGCTTAATTCGCATTCCACAAACACAATATTTATCAGAATGTCGTGTTTAGTACAATAAAGGCACGTACGCCATATTGTAAAGAAAACCTTAGCTTTAAAGAAAAAGCATACCTACCTTCCATCGTGAAATCACAGCCCCCATGGCGCCACTGTTTACTTCTTGGGCTCACTGTGAAACAGAAGAAACAGTGTTAAAGCAGCAAGCGCAGCGTGATTAAAGCATATAATCCTTCTAAAAAGAGGCAATGTAAACTGTATTTATCCACCAACGAATCCTTCCAACGTCATTGAAGAAAAGCAGAGCACAATGAGCTCTCCTGTTGAAGGTATTAGGATAGTAAACTATGCATGCACGCATGCATTCATACGCAAAGACACACACACACACATATATGTATGTGTGTGTGTGTGTGTGTGTGTGTGTGTGTGTGTGTGTGTGTGTGTGTGTGTGTGTGTGTGTATATATATATATATATATATATATATATATATATATATATATATATATATATATATATATATATATATATATATATATATATATATATATATATATATATATATGCAACGTCCTGCTCTGTGCTAATTACATCAAATCACATATATTTTGATCAAGCAGATATAAAGGGTTCTTAACCACTCACTCAGTGTTTATTGTATGCTAACAGTCCCTAACAGCCTGCACTTCCTACTTGCTAGAAACAACATAAATGTAAATGACAGGAAGCTCGCTCAGAGGCTATTGGCTACACCCCAGGCTGGAGTGAGGAAGTTACAAGCACAAATATATTAAGTCGTAGAGCTTTTTTTTTTTTTTTAACTGTCAACCACTCGCGAAAGAAACAAAGTACCGTACAGCTCTATTATCAACTGTTTGCTAACTTAGCAGCCTAGCTTCTTCCAAAACAATTGTCGTGCAGATGCAACAACGGCGGTATTTGGAATGTGCTTCTGATGAACTCACTTACATTCGGTAATGTCTTGGGGGCTTCGATTATCCAGTCATTTTTTTCAAAAGTAGTGTTTAAAAAAAGTGACTACTCGGCTTCTTACGTCTTGTTTGACAGAGCGAATTGCCAAACTGAGTTTGGTTGCGCTGAGTGATGACGACAGAGGAAGTGACGAGAGAAATACTACAAAGAATGCTTTGCGTTGTAGTTCATCTTCGCAAACGCGCTTTCAAGGCCTAGCCGACGTGATTTTCACCTAGATCATTTACATAGCTATTTATTTGTTTCAAAAAAATATTAGAAATATTAAATACTGGTTTAGGCTTCGGTTTTAAATTACAGATTGAGTTTAGCGATGCCGAGTGATGACGCCTCTGAAGAGAAGGAATGCTGCATTCGATAGTAATGGGAAATCGGACAATTCCAACGTCCTACAATGGAAAGTGCACAACAAGAACAATACAGTATTTTGAACCGGGAGGGCAGAGCTGCGGAGATAATTTACATCAATATGAACATGTATTTGTCCGTCTTAATTTATTATTACATTCATTTAATGATTTAGAAGACCTTCATGAAAGTATTTATTTATTTATTTGTTTATTCATTCATCCATTCATTCATTCTGGGTCGTCTCACTGTATTTAGACATTGAGTATAATTATATGAAATAGTTTGAAGATAAGACATTGCTTTATTAATATACTCAAAGGAAATCAAGAAAGAAGGTTTGAAAATGGTCAAAATAAGTTGTGATGAAACAAAATAACAATTTTATCGGAATTGGAAGTAATTGAGATAATCTAAACTGATCTTTACGATTTCCAGCTTTCAACGAATGCAGCAAAAGAGATTCAGTACCCAGAATACTTTGCGTTGTAGTTTTCTTTCCGAAACACTTCAAATGTGAATCATTCGACATTCAATATAGCAATTTCTCAAAAATAAAGTGATGATTTCAGTATTTTAAATTAAATTTGCCATGCCGACAACAACAAGATATATATATTTATATATTTATGTTGCGCATCTCTGTGCTCTATGTCAAACTCTGAATTAGCGAGAAAAAAGCACGTACTTGTCGGCTATTTTTATTTCCAAAGATAAACGTTATCACCACTAGCTGGTGCTATTTGACTATTTCATTAAACCTAGCACGAACTCCTTGGCCGAATTCAATACACTGCATTGGAAAGTCGTCATAATTGAGCCGACTGCACACCATTTTATACTGTATGTCTATAAGCATAATTCACACACTAATGGAGGCGTTGTAACATACGTTTCATTGTCTTTGGATATTAAAATTCATGGCAGAACCACCTTCTTCCATAAAACCATAATGGCACGTCCTCCCGGTTGTTTTTTGTGCTCAAGTGACACCGGTTTGCCAGTAAATCCTCCACAAAAGACACTAATTGATGCTACGCACACGCACCGTGGTCCATACGTGCACTGCATGGCGTGCATAGTGTGGAATATGATTATCAATGCATATACATGCTCGCATCCGGATGCATGTGGCCTTCGGCTTTTTAATAGCAGCGCGCATGCTTCCTCCGCACAGCCAAGAGTTACGAGCGTCATAAAATTGAAAAGCCTCGAACACTCACACGCATTTGTGTTGCATCAAATTCACCTAACATAACCCAAACTTATTTCATATAGAACATCCAAACACGCATGCAGATTTGCTTCTGTAATAAAGGAGCAGAGCCCATGCAAGGCCGTTCGGTTCTGATGCATATCAGCATATATTTGAATCTAACTATTACGCATGTTAAAATATGCGCGGGGATCCTCATTATTTCAGCAAAGACATTAAGGTGCACGCCTCTGTAGCTTCCCTTTATGGCCCTTGTAGTCGCTGAATTAAGAGCAGCCTGCCGTGAAGGCATATTTTACACTTTCTATCTCATTTGCATAAACAAGCTGCCGATAAAAGCCAAGATATGCAGAAATATGCAGGACCTGCAAACCGGATTTGAAAATGACAAATGGTGCAAAAAATACTCTTCCATGTTTCATATAAGCACCCCTTCAAGCGTAAATTAATCATATATATTATCATTTTTCCACGTTATAATTCAAATCAAGCAAAAGTTTCTTAAAATATCTTTGCAATAACTCATGTAAAAACATTTGGCTCTTGTTTGTATAAAAAAAGAATCATCCATAATTATAGTAATCAATTGCATTTTTCAAACATGTTTTCTATGAATCTTGGAACACTTGAGTAAAGTCTTGGAAATATGAAATATTCACATCATACTGTTGTAATAGCTTCATTTGATCCTTAAATATTATTTGTTTCAAAACTTAAAATAAAAAAAAATACAAAACTATAACAAATGATTCTGCATATAGCACATTTTCTTTGAAAAACCTTTTATAATAAAAGTGTACATTAACATATTCGTCTGTCTTTTTCACTTACTTGACAACTTATTTTTTTGCTCATGTAAAATGATGAAAACTGATAAAACAATTCCTCTTACTTTTCCTGAAAAATATAATATTTTAACGATTTTGGAATTGATCACTCTAAATCACAAAAATGCAATTTTTTGGTGCATTTTTTCAATACATTCAACTGTGTAAGCACACACGATTTTATGCATTTACCGAAAAGCAGAATCCGTATGTGTGTGTGTCCATTGAGGAGACATTTTACAGTCCACCAATTGCCTGCATGAATGCGTGCATCCCTTGTAAAGTATCTGTCACACAGTTTGTGGCACTTTGGTTCAAAGTCACTTTAGTGGTGCAGAGGGCGACTGAGGGGGGGCTGTGGGGGGCGTCGTTTATTGGACTTGGCGGTCTGAGTGTGTCAAAATGAAAATAAAAAGACGACAACAGACGCCGCTGTAAGGAGGACAGATGTCCACACTCACAACACGCAAACACAGGAAGGCAGAGTGTTGTCGACCACTCTAACGTGAAAGATGAGCATGCGTAAATAAAGAAAAGATAGATAGATAGATAGATAGATAGATAGATAGATAGATAGATAGATAGATAGATAGATAGATAGATAGATAGATAGATAGATAGATAGATAGATAGATAGATAGATAGATAGATAGATAGATAGATAGATAGATAGATAGATAGATAGATGGATAGATAGATAGATAGATAGATAGAAAAAGAAAAAGAATAGTCTATAAGCAGAATACAGTCTAAAAAGATAAAAGCACAGAAAAAAAGAAATGGGCAGGTCTGAAATAATATGCGTTGTCCTCGGAACGTACAAGAGGATGTGTTATTTTTATTTCGATATTGTTGATTTTTTTTTCCTCACGCCACTCTGAAAAATTCAAGGATTTAAAAAAAAAGTAATTTCTTTCGTGTATTTTGGTTATTTTGCGTAATGTGTGATTTTAACCAGATCACTTCAATTTTTTTCCAAAGTTGCATTTTATTTTAATAATGCAAAGATGCACTTTATTTTAAAACCAGAAAGACGTATCATATAATCAATATTTAAAAGACGATGAGAAACACATTTTAAAAAACGTGTTAAACAATGTTCGGGATCATTTCAAAGGGCTTTTCAGAGATTAAAGTTGCTGACGGAAAAAAAGAAATATGATATGATATGAAAAACTTTATTTTGGAACTTAAAATCAAGCAAAACAAACAATATTTTTAAACAAAACAGAATACAATGCATTTTTTGCATGAATAAACAGTAATCAACAGTACAATTATACCAACGTCTGTGTGTGTGTATTTGTGTGTGAAATACTTACTCCACAATAATAAAAATCTTTGTATTTAATTTTACACGCAAACGATTTCTCGGCGTATAGGGCCGTGCTGATGTTTTTTGTTTCATTTTTATGTTGCAGCATTTTTTATTTTATGTTTATTGTTTTGCATTCTTTATGATCAATAAAGAAGTATTGATTCGTTTTAAATTTGTTAGAAACTGAACCGAATTTCGATTTGCAACGTATTCGGAGCTAGGTAGGCCTCCCAATTGTTGATTTTTCATATTTGGCGTGCAGATGAAAAGGACGATGAGCGTTTTAACAGCGAAACCCAGGTTATCTTTCGCATCGTTCTGGGCCCAGTCGCGCAGCAGGGAAGCTAGCAAAAATGCACGTAAGCATAATTTAAAATATCTCCAGATTTTCTCCGTAAAAAAAAGAGACGAAAGGCTGTTTTCACTTTTCTAATCCAAGTACACTTGCATGAGAAAAGCGTATATAAAAACAAAAAAACAGTCAGGGTTAACTTATCCATATAGGACACCTGATTAGGTACACTTCATAGGCTAAAAATATGAAAATGCTCACTTTTAACTGACACTGTTAAGTAAATTTAACATTAAGAAGTGTACCTAGAAATTTGGATGAGCATTCAAACAAGATAAAGTCTCTCGCTTTTTTTTGTAGTTGTAAAACACACTTTTACGCCAAAGCAAACAACTTAGTGAAGCTGTTCGTAAGCGTAAGTGTTTGTGTGTATGTGCGTGCATGTGTGTGTGCACGCCAGTGGGTTGTTAAATTTTAACAACAGTGTTACATTGCCAGGTAATGGGCCGTTTTAGTACTATTGCATGTTTAATGACATCAAAAACAGGTGAAGTTGTTAAACTAGTTGACCCTGGCATGATGTCATATACATTTGTGACATAACCCCTCACGACGCACACAAAAATTGACGTCATTTGATTAACATACCAGGCTAGACCTTTCGGAAGGAAGTCACAAATGTGCAAAATAACTGAAATGTGAGTTTAATTGCTTGTGTAACATCATGGCGTTATTTTTTTTTTCATAGTTTTTCATTTTTTGAATAGAGAGCCAAAAAATGTACACACACACACACACACACACACAAATATATATATATATATATATATATATATATATATATATATATATATATATATATATATATATATATATATATATATATATATATATATATATATATATATATATATATACACACAAATATATATGTGCGTTTAACACCGATTTCTACGAGTACTCAACTCTTCCGTAGTTACCGATATGTACTTTTTGATAGACAACATTTTATCGTTATTACATAACTCTGTGATTATGTTCACAGGCACACTTTATCCATGTCACAAGTTTTAAAGGATGCAAACCACTGTTCATTAGTAAAGCGTAAAAACAATAAAACAGTCAGGGTTAACTTAAAATCCCTGTTAAGGGAATATATAAATGTCTTGTAAATTAGTCACTCCACTGAGAGGAGTTTTGTTAGGAAACAACAAATCTGAAGGACTTAAAAAAGGAAGTATTTAAAATAAAGAACTAAAATAGTTTAAAAATCATGCCATTGTCACATCCCAAATGCAGTGGGCATGTCCACTGATATTAAATCATACCTCTCTGTAAAAAATGGATGGCACAGTCTGATGCCTGTACATCATTTCTTGTCTGAGCTATGAAATTATACCTGTCCCTGTCCCCACCCATAAATTCCTGTGTTCTTCTCTGAAACTGAAAATCCATCCTTCATTTTTTTGCATAGAAAGCCAAAAAATGTACACACATACATATATATATATATATATATATATATATATATATATATATATATATATATATGTGTGTGTGTGTGTGTGTGTGTGTGTGTGTGTGTTTTGGTCCACCAATCTAACGTAACCACTGGCAACAAAATAGCTACATTTCATCTTAGAAGAACTTTGAACTTGAGATAGCATGGCAGTTTTCTATTGTAAACGATGCCTGAACTTGAACAGGAAGTTGGCCGTCAATTTGCCTTATTCATAGGAGAATTGCGTGCATTACACAGTGTGGACGCCGGAAATTTGTTGGAAATAAAAGAGAACAAAATGTACATGTCATCTTGTGTTTTTCCCTACTCGGGGGCAACTTGCTTTCCAGCCAGGACGCCGTGTGACATGGAAAACCCTCCTCAGATTCATGCAACTAATACGTGCCGTAAATCATCAAGAAAAGACAAAGACGTATTTTTTTTGCGCTGTCAAGTGACCAGGTCAAATAAGACGAGGATTTATTGCCGTATTTGTGCCTCAGCTGCTTTATTAAAAGACGAACCCGTGCGTGTAAGGCAGCGCCACTGTTACTGTTGCCAATTTTATGAGACCGCATGCTGCTAGCTGCTGTTAGCAACTTGCTAATCAGCCAGATGAGGAAACACTACACTTGTATGAATCATTTATCACCGCTAAGCTGTTTTGTTTTTTCGTTTACCTGTAGTTAACTTTTGTGTTGCGCTTTTATGTCTTCGTTTTATGTTGTGTGGTCTGTTTATGGACTGAGAACTACAACGGAAATAGGCCCTTGGGCTTCATTTTGTTTTGTTTTTTTATCCTTGGTGATACTCGACTGTACGTGCGCAAGAGCTATTGTTCTCTTTTTGATGCTATCACTACATCAATTATAATTTTACTTTATCGTCAACACCCATCCACACATAGCTAGCTAATTTAATACAACCCAGCAATGCTAGCTGAATTGTAGTACAGGCGCTACTCTAAATACAAATCAGTTACATTCCGGGTGGTTCGTTAGCTTGCAGGAAAAGATTATCAAGGTGACCTTTGTGACTTTATCATGCTTTTGGGAGGAACTTCAAAATAAAACCCTGCCAAGGTTGCCTCACGTTATACACTTCTTGCTATGGTAGTTTATTCTGAAGCAATGATTGACCTTTCAGAACATTTCCTGCTTAACTAAAATGGAGAGGATTGACAGGAAGCACACTCTCACAATGTAAAATACTTCATTGCTCTTCTGGCCCATCCCTATTCGCCACTACCCGGTAAATATGTGTATCCTGCCTAGATCATTTTACTCTTTGTTTTAGTGATATCACAACAAAAAAATTGAGGTTTATTGACCACAAAGTCATACTGGGCGGAAGGTTTGTTTAAAATGGCAGCTCTGGAACACAGAAAACGTGTTGAATACAAAAATCTGACAAGCAGGCAACTCTGCTTGTATGTTCTTAAGTTGAATGATCTTATGTTTATATACGTTTGTATGTTTATATAAAGTGTAGTTATACCTTCACGAGGTCATATAACCAATCCCAAACACGCTTGGACATCCTGTCGAAGGCAAAAAGGTATGTCTTTGTCTTTCCTACCATCAGAGAACTATATTCTGATTTAATGATAGCCCAGGGCTCATGTAGGCACCAATCACAGCTCCGTTTACAAACGTCACAAGTACAAACTCAGAAAACGGCAGAGTAAATCATCCATCCATCCGCTAGCTAATATAGCTAGTCATTTTGTCTCTTGCAGTTGATTGAAAACATAATTTAATATTTTGTATGACTTGAAGGAATGCATCCGTGCGGTTCGGCAAGGATTTATTGATGAAGTCAATAATAATATATCAATAATCAACAGGCGTTATCATTGAGGGAATTATCTGCCTTGTGCTACTCTGGCAACGAAGCAAGGGAATAATATAGTACACCTGATGCTTCATATATTCGTTGCAAAATTCAAAATGTTAACTATTAATAACATAACATACAAGGCAATAAATCAAAGAATATTGGGAGGCATTTCTATAAGTCTTTCTGGTTTTCTCAAGGCTCGTTTATATCAACAGTCGGCTATAATGATATCCTGAAATGATGGCTTTTAACAGGCCACCTTCTGGCCACCCCTGTGAAAAATATCTAGAGGCGCCACTGTTCCACATTTCAACCGGGAGGGACATTATTTACAATTCCTTTATTTCCTGAGGGGGGTTAAAATGAAGCCAAAATATCAGGAACATAGAAATAATTTAAATGTGGTTAAACCAACATTGAACGCTATCATTTGCAAAGGGCAGAATCTTGAAATCCGAACATCTTTCCCTATGTAATCGCGTATAAATCAACAGCGAGCCAACCGCGCGCAGACGTTTGGCTGCAGCCGCGATAAGGAAATCTTCCCTTTCGACCATAAAAAGCAAGAGCAGAAGCAGAACCGGGACGTCTCCTCTTAGATTTACTGGACTTTGAGCGAGGCCATTGCCAAGCGAGCTCCGATCGGACGCCTTTATTTTAGAGCCCAAGCTCCTGTTGGACTCATTTGTTGACATTCAAAAGCAGATCTGCTTTGGACATCATGCTGTCCGTCAAAGATTTAGGAAGTTCTGTCCATTTCCCACAAACCCAAAGGACCCAAAGGTGGGTCATCCCAGATGTCATCAGCCTCATTAATTCTAACTCGATGTAGTTATCAAGTAGATCATCATAAAGGTGTGATTTGGAAGGAAAAAAAAAAAACGCTTCGGATCGTTTAGGGATGATATCATTGGTCGGGATTCAGTGACACCCACTGTGACTTTTATGGAGCAACGGGATCCCGAGGAATGTTTTTCCTTGTTCTTTTTTGCACCAGAGGAAAATAATCAAAATAAAGTTAAACGCATGGAGACAGTCGACGCAGCCCGGTCATGCTCCTAACAGCAAAAACACTCGGTGCCTTTGTTTAATTGCACCCTGCAGACCAAAAAATGTGGGCAGGCTCAAGGTCAAAGTCTTATTATGATTTTTCCAAACGTCTCCCCAATCGTGCTTAACCATTTGCAGCTGCACTTTTATATCCTATACTTTTATATGACAATATAGATTTTTTTTTTTTTAAATATGTATTTACAAAGCTATAATCATCCCCCGTCTGATTCGGGCTCGATCGGAGCGAGTTTGTGGGACCACAACGCGGCGGCGGCGCTGTCCGCGGGGTACCGGGGCCTCCGCTTGCCGGACCCCGGCACGCATGAGCAAAGGTGGGCTGTGTACCAGGCCGGGCGTCCCCAAATAACGCCGCCACATTTTTACCACCCCTGCGCGGCGGCGGAGCCCGATCAAGGTTGTTTTGATGGAACACGGGAACAGAATCTCCTCCAGCGGCAAGGAGGAACCGAGGCAAGCCGGCCAGACGTGTTGGATGTCGGGGGACGAGCGGCGGTGCCTGCGGAGGTACCACCCGGGAATTCCAGTCGGGACGCCGCGGAGAGCAACGAGGTCAGGCCGGGGAAGGTGGAGGTGGACCCGTCTTACTGCGAAGGTGGGTTCGGTCAAGGCCAGAGGGAATGGACGGAACGTACTACTGATTAAACTTGTGTGTGTTTTTTTTTCTTTTTTTTTTTGCTCTATAAATAGCTCTTGCTAATTAATCCCCCACCTTTGCGTTTCACGAAGAAAATAAAGAAAAAATAAACAAATGAGCCACCGCAGCAGTTAATAAATACGTGAATTGTATTACAATTGTAGCCCCTCCCCCAATTAAAAAACAAACAAACGGAATTTGACATTTTACACGTATCTTTTAATTCATGGTCATTGTAAGTAAATTTCAGACGTAAACAAATATTAAAGCTCAAACGTAATTTAAATATGAATTTAAAAGTACATTTTAGTTAGATATTGGGTCTGAAACATTTCAAAAGGCTAAAAAGGAGTCCTCTGTTGAATGCATCCAAAATTATAGGTTCATAGACGTATTTTCGGTATGCGGGCACTTATAATTTCAGTTCAGTTCTTTGTAAGGTATACGGAAGTGGATTAGGGCCATGGCCTTCACTGCGCAGTGAAGAAAGGGGATTGGCAGGATTCTCACTTTTATTTCAGGGTTACCCTATTCTCAGAATTCTGACTTTAAAAGGAGAATTTTGAGAATAAAGTCAGAGTTCTGAAATAAGCGCAAATTCTGCCAACCTGTTTTTTTCATCTCGTGGCCCTAACCCTCTGTAGATCTTATAAAGAACCCACTCTTTAAACTCTTATTTTATTCAGACATTTCTCACAAAATAAAGAATTCTCAGAATAAAGTCAGAATTCCGAGAAGTCTAAAAATGAGCACGTTCAAATCAGAATCCTGAGACACGAACGCTTCCAACCGTTTTATTTGTTCACTGGCCGTATAATCCAATAAAAGGAAAAATGCATGACACAAACCAAAAATGACAAACTACGATAAAAATGTACATATTGTTATTAATTAATAATCTCCAAATTACATGAAAAAAATAATGAATGAGCAGGAATTGTTAAGTCAAATGATAATTAAATGCTTGAATTACTGGGCAAATCTAATATTTTGAATTCGATTTTAACCAGTTTTCAATAAATTGCTTGTACAAATCTGGACCAAATGCAAAATTAACAGTTAATTCTGCATAACCGAGCACATTCAAAATTGTGACGTTTCTTCGTTTTTTAACGTGACCTTTAGGCTTCAGATCTCTTGTTTGATTATCAGAAATGTGTTCTTGTGTGGCAGCTGCAGTGAGGAGGAGCAAGAAGCGTTGTCCTTACTCCAAGCAGCAGATCAGAGAACTGGAGAAGGAGTTCCTCTTTAACGTCTACGTCAACAAGCAGCGACGTGCTCAGCTCTCTCGTCTACTGCATCTCACTGACCGGCAAGTGTGTGTGTGTGTGTGTGTGTGTGTGTGTGTGTGTGTGTGTGTGTGTGTGTGTGTGTGTGTGTGTGTGTGTGCGCGCGCGCGCATCACCTTGTGCAATGCATAAAAATAACAACACATTTGTGCGTCATCTGCGGTGCTGAGACGTCTTAGATGTCACCTCAAATTTCCATGCAGGATCATTCCTACAGAAGAAGAAGGTTTATTAAAGCAGTTGCATAGCAAAATTATATTCAAATTATTATTATTTGGCAAAGTCAAGCTTTTTTTTTTTTTAACAATTGGATTCACTTTTTCGATATGCTTGCAAGAATGGATTTTGTTACGTCTTGGCTGAAATCGCGTCATTCGTTTCAGCACTAAAAAGAATCGACGAAGTCTATTGGCAAAAAAATAAAATAAACGAAGTCTATTGAGAACATTCTTTTACGTGGTGTAATAATGATAGTGTTATATTAGTGTATTTTTCTTGTTTCGTTTCCGTGTCAAACACGTTCGGATTTTTAAACTTGCCCCAGGGCAATGTGACCCATTATTTAAAAAAGAAGTCAGATGTTAATTTTCAAGACACATTTTTTAGTTGAATTCAATATTTTGAATCAGACAAAATTGAGAAAAAAAAACAAATTTTTCACATAACTATACAAGCAATTAACGTTTATTATGTAACTTTCATGTTAAGATCTAAATTTTGATGTTGGCTTTCAGGTAAATATGTTGCCATGAATTTTTTGTCCTCTAGGTGGCACTAGGTTTTCTCATTCAAAGCATACAGCACAATTATACGCCTTTTATTTTTAAAGGGGAAGTCAACCTCCCCAGAAATCTTTATACTAAATTCTATGTGGCCTCACTAGTCGAAACAACATTGTGATCTAAATCGGGTTTGCGGAATTTGAATTAACTCTTTCAGTGTCAAGGGTTATCAGAAAGAAAGCCTCTAGAGGGCCAGAATATTTCGCATTTTCACACGTTTCAAGGCCAACAAAATATTGTATAGGTTATCTAGGTAAATATGGGTGGTATCATATGAAAGATGGATTTCAATTCCTTACTTTGAATTGCATGTTTGTAATAGTGATATTGTGTGTGCGGACACACTGCCATCTGATGGTCACACTTATCACTACAGTGCTCAATTGGCTTATAGCAGGTAAGCATTAGTCAAGGGTGTCAGGTACCCTCCATAAAAAATGTAATTGAAAAAAATCGTATTATTTATCATTATTACTATTTTAAAATACAAGAATTTTTGTCCATGGCACTGAAAGACTTAAGCAGCAAAATCCGCCTTTGCTGTCACCTGAAAATGACATCAGAGTTTTTAAAGGGGCTCAGGCAGCAACCAATCACAGCTCACCTGTTTTCTGAGTATGGTCATGTGACATTCGCAAGCTTACGGAAGTCACATGACTAAACTCAGAAAAAGGGTGAGCTGTGATTGGTCATTCAAGAACATCCTGAGGAACTGTGATTTCATTTTCAGTTGACAGCTAGTGGCAGTACAAAACAAAATGGCCGCCGCCCCTGAAGGATAAAACATGTACATTTGACATGTTATAATTCCTGTTCCAAAAGCACAACTTTTATCAGAATACCATGTTTAAATCAATAGGAAAGCTTTTATTTTTTTGCAGGAAAGTTTTTTATTTGATTTCCCCTTTAAGAGTTCAAATATTGGCACACGAAATCTTTGCATACTTATGTTAATAGCATATTCCTATTAGCTATGAATATTCACGCTACGATGTTTACGACGACACCTGGTGACATCATGGCTCTAAATCCGACCACTTGCTGTCATTTGTTTGGCCAGCGATGAAGCTGACAACCAATATCCGCTTTATTGTTTTTATTTATGATCTTTTTTGCAAATCAACTGAGTGTGTGGTTATTGTTGCGGCGCAGGCAAGTGAAAATCTGGTTCCAGAATCGAAGGATGAAGGAGAAGAAGCTGGGCAGAATGCAGTACTACTACAATGGACATCAACCTCTCATGGATGTGTGAATTGGAGTTCGGATGGAGATGATGAGATTATTTCAAAATAAGATTTATGATTCTTTATGCAAAAATAACCACTGAATTTAATTTAAAAATGAGACATTTAAAAAAAATCAAGTGAATATGATGAAAGAAAATATCAACCAAAAGGTAGGGAAAAATGTAATATAAAAGTCCCTGTCAAGTCAAAAGTTTGGAAACACCTTGAAATGTTCCAGGAAGTCAATTAATTCTCGCTATACCCTTGTGATAACAATTGAATGATTACTATTCTTTTCTTTTTTATGTGATGAGCTGGTGATGGATAGACGCAAGAATTTATTTTTTATTGTTTTTACATCTTATTAACACTTCTACGAGAAGTAGTAAAATGTCACTCGAAACGATACGGGCAGTTAAAACATTTTACGAGGTAAATGTTGAACACTCGTTTTCCTGTTCTTTAATGCCCGATTTTGTCTCTTTAAAGAACTTTATGGAACTTTTCTTCGAATAAAAGTGAATTGTGATGGAATTACAGTGTACATTTATGCCTTTCGGCTGACTATCTAATTCAGCGGTGCTCAAATGGGGGAACGTGAAAGCACTTCGGGGAGGGGGAGGGGTATTACATGAGATTTTAACGGGGCTTTTGCAAGCATCAACACGTTTAATTTAATGCTTTTTAAAACCATTACAGGAACAAAGCACTTTTCTTCTCATATTAACTCATTCAATCCCAAAGATGTATTTTTACGTTTTTTTATGAGTACAAATCAGTACATTCCTTTTTTTTAAAAAAATTCTTTGACTAAGGTCTACGAATGGCTTGTACTAAAAAAATCACTTATTTTGGGTAAGTTTTTAAAGTAATCAATCAATTCAGATAGGCTATAGTAGTAATTACTTTAAGTAATAAATAATACAATAAATAACTTTTGTAACTGATTAGTTAATGGATTACTACCAGTCATTTTAACGCACTTCTTTAAACTAAAACTTGAAAATTTTGTGGAAAATTTGGGGGGAAATTAGGACGAAATAAAGAATTGAAAACTTTAAACAACAAAATAAGTGAACTTGGATGTTTAAAGTGAACATGTTTGGCTAATGTTAGCGTTTTATGATAACACAGTGGCCCATCACTTAGCAACTCATTTAGCAAACACACTGTACCGTTGTCCAAATATATTTTGAATTTCTGAAAGGGTTTTACATGAATTAATATTTCACTATGACAGGATGGACAATTTTGAATAATATTCACAATTTATGAGCACATATTGGCCATCATTTAGCAACATGATTCACTTAGCAAATTGACTAAAATGTTTTTGAATTTCTGAAAGATTTTTAGTACATGAATCAATATTTTACTGCGACAGGGTGGACTTGTTGAGCTTTGAAATAAACTGTGCAAATAATAAAATAAAAACCACTAAATAATTATAGAATTAGAATCTGTAGAGTGTTTCTTAAAGGGGTAGTTTCCCCATAACGACATTGCGGACAATTTTGGCCTATGTTTGCATTTTATGAGCACATAGTGGACCTGCACTTAGCAACAGTTAGCAACCTGACTGTGTACTGTTTTCCAAATATTTACATTAATTGTTTTTTACTATGACATGGTGGACATATTAAATCATTCAGTGCCACGAATGAGAATCCCTGTCTTTGAAAATCGTAATAACAATAATAAATCATAAAATTTTGCTCAAATACATTTTTTTATGGAGGGAAGCTGACACCCTTGACTGACGCTTACCTGATATTAACCAAGTGAACAGTGAAGTGCTAACTGTGACCATTGGATGACAGTAATTCACAGCTATTACCAACATGCAAGTGTAACTGAAGAATGGAAGTCAGTCTTTCAATGGAAGCACCTATTTTTACATAGACATAGCATACAATATTTAATTGGCCTTGAAAAACAAGTGAAAATGCAAAATATGCCGTCCCAATAACGTTTGGCACTGAAGGATTTAATCATGACACCATCCAACATGCACACATAAGGAAAATAATATAAATGTGGAAACGTAGAGAGCGTCTTAAAGGAGCAGCTACCCCATAATGACAGGGTGGACAGAGATTTTGTTTTTTTTAGGTGGGTTAGGGCATCATATTGTCACAGATCAAATATTCTGTGGGTCCATAAAGAACACTCAAAATGATCTAGAACTGCTGGCAATATGGCGAACTCTGCTTTGAAAACGGCTGTTAGTGAATGAGGTAATAAATAAATGACATTAGATGCTTTACTGTTGGGTGCATATATTGGTTCAAAATCCACCCCGCCCATCAGAATGCTAAGCCCCAGATGCTTTTTAAAAAAAATATTTTAAACAGTCCTTTTGATGCTTAATGACGATTTAGCAAATACTCTTTCGAATTGTTTTCGTAGGTTGTTTTTGATCATAAATTCACTTTGTTGCCAGGTTACGCCACCTACATTTGCGTATCATCCATGTGTGAAGGGTACAACAGGACACACTCATCCCATTGCATGTGTGTGTGTGTGTGTGTCTCAGACGAGTCCAAGTCTGAAACTTGAACCGCACACATCAACACCTCCCAGCCCAGCAATTTCCTCCAGCTCGGCCACTTTTATTAGGGGCAATACACTCTCTTCACATTCGCTCCATAGCCGCGTCTGCCTATGTGTGCGTGAGCGTTCACGTCACACACACACACACACAGACAGACACAGACAGGCACATGAAAGAGGAGATTGTGTTTTAAATGAGCTGCAATAAAGAGCAGCAGCAGCCTGTTCAGCTGTGTGGGCCAACGCGGATGCACTTCCACTTTATTGTGCATTACTGCCTCATTGTCATTTGATCAACCTTTCGAGTCAAAAAAAAAAAAAGAAGAAAAACGTGTGTGCTTTGCCACCTGAAGTGCATGGAAAACTGTTTTTAAAGCGTTTGTTCAGGGTGGTTGTGATTTTTCAACCATTTTATGAACCAGGATTTTTGGATGAAAAAAAAACTATTAAAATTTGAGACTACATTTGCAGAGGTGTCTTGGTGTATTTTATTTAACAACTGCATAAATAAATCATGTGAGATTACTGGTTTTATTTCTGTTCCTTCACTAATGACAATGCGCATCCATATAAAACTCAACAACAACACAAAAAGCATACAACATTCTGCATGGTCACTATAACAGGAAATTGTTGATTCATGTTCCAATTAATTTGCTCTTAATTTGAAAATGCTCTGATCCTATCATAACATTAACCCTTGTGCACACAATTTGTAAACTATACACGTTGCATTTTTTCCCTAATTTTGTAAATGCTTTTAAAGGCGTAATAGTTAAAAAGTTATTTCTGAACATGTTTTTTCCTTCAACCTCTCAAATTGTTCGGTGGCATCCGTTCTATCCACACAAATGTAAGTTCAATGTATTCACACCCACAAAATATTGAAAAATGGTATGGTCTGTCTTTGTAGTCTGTGACATGATGATGACATTGCCATTAACTGCTCTCTACCGCCACCTACTATCTTGAGGTGAAAAACATGTCAACAAAGAATTTTCTGTTTGCTGACATAGTTTGACCACCGCTCAACGGAATGTTGCAAAAACTGCACTAAAATCAACGTCATAAATCCTATTTAAAATGCATCTCAAAAATTGTAATTATAATGGTTTTGTATGGTCCAAAATTTGGACAATGATCATTTTTGTACACAAAATCTCACACGTCCATAAAAGTGTCAGAATCATTGCATTTTGAAATTTTACGTTTTGATCATCTGCTGGAAATTTCAGCTCCCTAGTGTTTTTTTCCCCCATTGTATCTTTTATGATGACACAAAAAAATGAAAGGAATTTCCATAATTTCAAACAAAATGCCACAAGGGTTAAAAAGCTTCAAACTGAATTTTCTGATACTTGCAGACACCCTATTAAAATCTCAGGTACCTACTGAAGAAGCTGACAGTACAACCAAGGGAGACTGGTACCCCCGTTTTAAAACCACTAGTATACTGAACTGCTTGCTGAACCTTAATCTGGATAGCAAGGATATAACATCAACACTGAAATGGTTTCATCATAAAACCGTTTGAGTGTTAATTCAATAGCTAAGATGAGATAGCTCCAGAAGGGAGAAACAAAAGCTGAGGCAAGATCTCTATAAAGTGCTTATTTTTCTTATTAGTGATCCCAAAGAGTTTCGTCATCCACGCGTGGATCTCCAGGTGAATTTCAGCGATATGGAATAAAGGCTCAAAAGGGACTTCGTGGAAATTGGAGCTCACTCGCTTTCCATGTGAGATAACGTTGCCATTTCCTTAGGCGATTGCAGCATATGTGATGAAAACACATAGTGATAGATTCTGATTGATTTCTTCGTGTCATTTTGACGACCGCGGTCAATGCAGACTCGGAATACAATTAACATCTCGCTGGAAATGCAATTATGCAAATGGGGTCTGTGCCATATATGAGGTATTTTATGTGGAAAATGTGCACTGTGGTGATATGACCGATTTCGTGATATGTTTTATGGAAATATGCCAACTATAGCAGCCGAATTAAAGTATTACTGAAAGGAGATAAAGTTGTGGATGAAGAAACATAGTTTTTAGGATGCAATAACATTGGTCAGTTTTTGAGGAGGATAAAGAATATATGCCATTGTTTTTCTGTCTACTATTATGTGTAAATAGTAAAGCAAATGTAATTTATCTATTGGTTCATAACTCACATAAATCTGAGACTATGTCATTTGTTTTGGTTTTTTATAGAACTGTTCATTATATCATTTTCTATCTCGGCACAATGCATCATGGGATATGTAGTTTTTCTACTGCCCATCACTCAACTGGAGGTGGCAAAATGTGTTTTTAAACATTTTAATAGTTCATTAAAATATAGACAAAAAAAATCTGCCAAAATATAGCTAAATAAGTGAACTAGTCCAGTGGTTCTCAAAGTGGGGTCCAAGGACCCCCAGTGGTCCATGAACTGACCGCAGTGGGTCCATGAAATAATTAAATGTGTTAATTTTATATTATACTAAATTGTGAAAATATTCACGACTCTTCAATAAAGCAATCATCTCAACTACCCTAATATATTTTTAAAAATGTAATAATTTTGAAATTCACCAAAATGCTTTTTGCCTACAATTGCTTGCTAACAAGGCGACAAAGTTAAAGCGGCAGTTTATTTGTTTTTGACTAAATAATTGGGAGATATTGATCTGGTTTGTTTTAAGCAGGTGTGCTATTTGAAATTTTGATCTTCTAAACTTCAGTAAAGCTCAGCAATGTCAAACATATGGCCCGCGGCCCGGTTCTGGCCCACGAGATTATTTTATGTAAAAATGCATAAAAATGAGCTGATTTTTTTTTCAATAAATGAAAAACTTGAAATTTGGCAATGTAGGATCCATGGAAAATTTGCTTTCAAAAAGAGGTTCCTGAGTCCAAAAGGTTTGAGAACCCCGAGCTAATCTTCTGCTTTAACACTTCTTCTATGGTGACGTATAAGGGGACAGCACCCCCTGGAGTCAGGCATCACCTTTGGAGGCCTGCAAGCATGCAAGGCATAGCAACTAAGCTAAATGACATCTAAGGAGCTGATTCATGCCTTTCTCTCTCTCATCCCAGACCTGCTGCCGGGGGTTTATTTTAGGCCGATAAAGCAGCTAGGACATTTTAGGAGGTGAAATATGGTCGCTCTCAAGTGTTGGCTGCATGCAAGCAGCTCACTGTTTTGTTTTTTGTTTGTCCAAAATCTGCAGATGGAAATCTTCACGCTGTAGCCCGATTGGTGAAATGTAGCTGCAGCGCAGTGCTAAATTCCAAGGGGATTGCTCACATTGAAATGTTTATTTCCAGAACCAATACATAATAAATACGCTTATTGAATGAGATTCCTTGGAGGGAAATGTTACCTGAGGGCAAATGAAGACCTCAATGAATGAGTTGGAGTGGTTTTTAATTCCTCCAGCCAATAGGTGGCGCTCTATGCGCCACTAAGCGCAACAATCTGAAGATATACTGTGATGTAGAATACTGACCTTTTTGTTGTTTTATACTAAAAAGGTTGGATGTGCAAAAACGTGGACGGCATGCAAACTGGATGATTTTACGCAGATCTGATTTATTGCGAAATCAGGGTTCAGATCGAATGTTAGTTTGAAATTTACAGTATTGTTCCCAGATATTTTCCCAATAAAGTATTTTCAAAACGTTTGAAATTGTTTTGTGGTGGCTTATTTTGTCTGTCCCAACTCCCACGCGCCAATTTTCCATGAACTGAATGTTGATAGACTTTTGTTTTAATAGACTTTATCCACGAATTATGGTAATTTGTGGACCCAGCCGGTCCCAATCCACTGGAATAGCAGGATCAAGAAAGAAAAAAATAGAATGGAATCTTCTGATTGGATTGGTAGGTGATAGGTTCCAAAATCCTGATCAGTTAAAATGTAGTGACAGTTGGAGCTTACTTATGTAATTATCAAATTTAAGACTTCTTGGGAAACTTTTGTTTCAATTCCAAGTGCATTTACATGCAATAATATTCAATCCAATGTGCACATTCATGTACGCGCCATGCCTGTTGAAATTGATGCAACCCAGTAAATATTATAAAAAGTAAATATTTTTTAAGGAAAGGGCCGGTTTACAAATTGTTATGGTATATGGATCATAATGAATATGTATTTTGTATATATTTTGTATTTTTCTGCGCTATACAGAAAAGGGGAAAACACGTTTGTGTATGTAAATCAAAAACAAAGACCACAGAGCAATAAAGTTGCATGAGCACTTCCCAACAATGTAAACGTGCCAGTGGTCACTCCTAAGTGGCGCTCGCTCATTCATATTTCTCGTCATAAAAAGCCAGAATGGAAGTAGAAGCAACACACACACACATTCACACACCCAGATCCTCGTTACCGTTGCTTGTAAACGTCTCTGCTATTTCATTCAGCCTGTAAAAGTAGTTTTTGTGTGCATCCGCGTGTGTGTGTCCGTGTGTGTGTGTGCAGCAAGCATGCACGTCCATCTGGCCTAGCACAGGCCTCCTATCACATTTGCGAGCACAAAAGAATGATTTGATTTATTTGCTCTGCTGGGTAAATACAGTGCGACCATGTGATCGGCGCCATATCCAATAGGCGGCTGAGGAGAAGGTAAGGGCAGGAAAAAAATTACTACCATTTTAGGGGAGGATGG
This sequence comes from Hippichthys cyanospilos, assembly GCF_059441005.1. Classification (NCBI taxonomy): domain Eukaryota; kingdom Metazoa; phylum Chordata; class Actinopteri; order Syngnathiformes; family Syngnathidae; genus Hippichthys; species Hippichthys cyanospilos. Next base: position 5,776,183 of record NC_142376.1, read on the forward strand.
AAGCCACTATACTGACCCATCTAAGGTTTTACAGTCGCCTTTAAGTGTCTTTTTTATTGAAATAATAAAATAAACATGTCGCTAACAAATTATTATTCCATGATGGGGCTGCAGACTGAGGAGCCGTACGGTGCACATTTCCTCCCGGCAGGCTTGCAGCAGGCGTCGACTGCCGGCTGCGCAAAGCCAACCCGCGGCGCGGCGGCGGCGGCTGCGGCGGCGGAGGAAGAGGAGGGGACCCCCGGCTCCCACATTCCGGATTTTGCCCACTTCCCCGCCAAGCAAAGCGGATTGAACGGATTCTCCCCGTGGAGCAACCCCGCCTCGGCGTCGTCGCCCTCGTCCCCGCCGCTGCAGGCCGCCCCGGGCGCGTCCATCGCGGGGCTTTTCCACCCGCACCTCCTCGGACATCACCACCACCACCACCACCATCACCAGCAGCCGCCGCCGCCCCCGCCTCATCTCCAACCCCAGCAGCCCGCTTACTACGCCGAGCACCTCGCCCCTTCCTCGGAGGGCCGCTTTGTCCGCTGCTGGGAGGGCCCCGGTCCGGGTCCCGCCGCCGAGGGCACTTTCACCGCCTGCCTGACCCAAGCCAACCCGAGCCCGAGGTTCGAAGCGGTCAAGCCCGATTGCTCTCCGCCTCGATCGCGCGGCAGCCCCGGGGACTCCAGCTTCGCGAGCCCGGGGGAGGTGGTGCTTGAGCGGCTGGGAACCGCCGAGGAGCTCCGTCGGAAGCCGGAGCCCAAAAAAGAAGAAGGCGACGACGACGACGACGACGAGGAGGACAGGAGGAAAGCCCAACCGGCGCAGCCTGATCCAGGTAAACATGCACGTTCGGAACCATATGCTCCAGAGAGGGGGGGCCCACCAGTGTGTGTAGGAATGTGGCCATATGTAAAGAAGTGTGTGTGAGAGGCTTTTATTGGCCTATAAATGTCCGCCGGGCCTCAACGACAATGTGTAAAACTTTATTGTCCATTAAAATAATTAGAGCGACTTTTGCTGTTATTTAGCGCGTTTTGCGCCTTGCACGCACACGCAGGTGTGTTTACAAGGCTGCTGCATTGGCACTCGACGGACTTTTGATTAGGGACACCTGCACTGCCCCACCATCATGGGCACTCAAGTTTTACTGAGTTTTTATTGAGTCTAACCGTTTGTCTGTACGTTAAGTGACAGACTACTGCAGACGGTAATCATCATTAAATCAACGCATCAAAACGCTACATTACGACCTTTTAGGAAGAATTTATTACCGTTATGTTTTGATGTTTTGATGATAGGATCGGTGCAGGAATATGCAGGGTGGTGTATTGATAAATAAAATGCAACGATAGTCACATCATTTCATTTAAATGATTCGTCGTTTCGTCGAGCACTCGTTTTAATGAGTGTAACTTTGCATGTGGAAAACGAGGTAAAACTCAATTTGGTTATTTGTTTCCAAGGCATCCTGCTCCAAAAAAAAAAAAATACTTGAAAACAAATCTAAATGATGCTATAAACAGAAACAGCGAGGACAATGCTGCTTTATGTCGGTTGGTAGGGAACGTCAAGCTGTTCATTGAGAATTTTCTAGGTCATATGAGTACGACACTCAAGGGGAAAAATTCTGACGGAGTATACATAAAAAATATCAACATTGGTTGCATTAAAATCACCAGCGAGACTATATGAGTGCATTATGTGCGCATAAATGGCATGCCATTTGGCCAAACATGATTTAAATGCGTGCAACCGATGTTCATAGTTTTTACGTAAATTCAATGAAAAAAAAAATAGAGCAATTTAGTGCGACAGTGTCCGTGCGTGCTATATGCAAATAGACACTTAAAATCAGCGAGATATTGCTAGGTCATCACATTACTTAAGAAAATTAAAAAGGCAATAACAAAAAATATCAATGTGAAATCAAGCAATTTAGGCAAAAAGAGCATTTAATGCTGCTTCGGTGAGCGATTTGTGCATGCAAAAACAGTAAAATATCTAGCTGGGCAGTCAAAAAGAATCCAGGTCGTTCAAGTGCAAAAAAATAAAAGAGATACGTGAATTAAGTTAAAAAAAAAATCCATTTAAAAACGTCGTAATTCGCGGTTTGCGGTGCGAATCTATGTGAAAAGAGTAAAAGGTCAAGCAAGATTCCTCCAGGTTAGCTTAATGCTCTATCGAAAGGAGGTTTTTTTTATTTTTATTTTTACTGTATTGATGCAGTATTATCATGCTGTTTAGCAAGCAATGCAAAGAATAAAATGCTATGCATTTACTGGATCATTTGAATGCTCTCTATACTGTATATTTATATACACTGCATATCGATACATATATACATATATATGTGGATAGATAGATAGATAGATAGATAGATAGATAGATAGATAGATAGATAGATAGATAGATAGATAGATAGATAGATAGATAGATAGATAGATAGACGTATTATGTATACACGCGTACACGTATTTACGTGCACAAAAACAGTGTAAGCATTTCAGGTAAGCTGACACAAAGGATGCGCAAAAAGAGTAAAACGTCGGGCAGGTTAGGGTGAAATTTGCAGGTCATCTTGATACTACATGAAAAAAAATGAAGAGGCTTTAAAAATAGCTGCGAGGGGAGTTGCTTGGTGGCAAGCAGGCAGGGTGTGAAACACGAGCCTCATATATACTTGTTGCTCTGTGCTCCTGGAGGTCCAACACCAGCCGTATTTTTGAAGGCCCGGCTTCTCCGAGAAAGGAGACTAATAAAACACACAAGCTCGGGATATCTCGATTTTTTTCACCCCCCTAACAACCAAGGCCCGAGTGCTGCCAGAATCGGACTTGTCTGGATTTACAACTGCACTTCTCACGAAACCTGACAAGATGTTTTGGATTGGCCGGGCAGAGGGGGTTGAAGGGGAATATAAAAAGAAATAGATAGAAACATAATCGTGGCCTGATCTCCAATGAGCCCAAAAGCCAACGAGTCATAAAATGTCTTCCTCAGGGTTGTTTTGGGGAGAACCTCATTTTCGGAGTGGGAAGGGGTTAGGATGGGATGGGTGGGACAGGAGTTGGTGGACGTCTCAAAATTATTTGGCTGGAAAAAAATGCAAAAACAAAATTACACCCCGACCACATTTGAATTTGCGGTTTAAAAATGTGGTGAAAATATACAGTTACGTTTGTTACTATGTAGCACTTATGCCTGTTTATTAACATATCACTTTTTGTACTCCATTAGAATTCTTTACAAAAAATAATAAACCGTTTTACGCCATATTAATCACAACATAAGTAAATAGAATGTAAAGAATTAGACAATCAATCAGGATTTCATCTTGTGTTACTTGGGAGTATTTTGGTCTGCGCAACTTGACCACAAGGGGGCAGTGTAATGTTTACATACTTTTAGAAGAGAGTCCGAACTGCTTAGCAAGGTGCAGTAATACTAGAACTTGATTTTCACAAAGTAAAGAATATTTTCCTGAAACTTAAATTGTCAGTCAATATGGGTTGCTGCACCGATGCTAGTTTCCTTAGCCTGTCCATTGCATTTCGTGTTAGGTTAGGGTTAGGGTTAGGTCACGTTAACGAAACGTATTTTTCCAAGGCAAAGCTACACTGTTTGGTTAAACACAATGTGTTATCCTCTGAGTTTGTTTACATTTAGACTTTACCTTAAGTTTCCACTGTGAAGCCTTTCTTTTTTTGAAGAATTTTGCTCTGTCTAATTTCCGCTTGCTGTGATGCCATCAAACTGCATCTGACAACAAAAATGCATCATTTGGAATTACCCAATGCACTTGAAAAACGTCAATTAAAATCGTCAGGAAATGATTTGCCTGTATATGTATTGTCTGTATCAGAATTTATGAAAACACACTCGAACCATGTTGAAGTGTTCTCACATATTGTAGTGACATTTTTACGAGGTGCAATTTTTTATTGGCTGTATCGTGGTCTTGACATTGTTGTTAAGTTGAGTTGCTAGGCTAGCTCATGTCCACTTTTCAGCCAAAGTCCAGAATAGACATTTCGCTCTCTCAACAGAATTTTGGACATGAAGTGCAATAGGAAAACAACATACCCAAAGTGCTCCAAAAATTACGTCATTTTCTTGTTTTAATGGCATAGTCTGGAGTTTTTCCTCTGCTGAATATTCATATTTTCATGTAAACTTTTGTGTACGCCACTCAACTTTGTGAACTGTACGCTCTAAATGCTTTAAACCAGAACTAAATATAATGCATTTATGGGTCAAAATGATCCAACCAAATGCGGTATAATTTCCATCCAATTGTCTGGGTTATTTTTTTTATTTTTAATTTTATGTTTTTACCAGTTTTTAGGGTCGAAGGCTAAAAACAGAATAGCTTAATAGTTTGAAAAAAAAATTGATTGAAAAAAGCCCAGAAAGTTGGGTAAAAATGTGAATTTTTGATCCATAATTTGGTAACTTTTGACTCAATTGTTTTTAGAGTATATTGTTAAAATATAGCCCATTTTTGGTTAAGAGAGTATGATACTGCCACCTACTGTCCTGAAGTGAAACGCAAGTCAACAAAGAATTTTCTGTTTGCTGACATAGTTTGACCGCCGCTTAACGGAATGTTGCAAAAATCGCAGGAAAATCGATGCAATAAATCCTATTAAAATGCATCTCAAAAATTGTAATTATAATGTTTACATATGGTCCAAAATTTGGACAGTGATTTTTTTTGTACATAAAATCTTGCATGTTCAGCTGCAATCAGATAGAAATGTCAGAATTTTGAAATTTAATTTTTTTAATCATCTGCTGGACATTTCAGCTCATTTGTGTTGTTTCTCCCAATAATTTGTTTTTAAAATTACAAAAAAAAAAATCAAAGGAATTTAATTTAAATTAATTTAATTTATTTAAATACTTTGTGACATAATGCCACAAGGGTTAACAGGACTCCTTGAGCTAAAAATGCAAAAAAATAAGATAACATTTTGAGGGATTTCTTTAAACAACTGTTATGAAAATAACATTTGAAAATTGTGGTCAAATACTCCGGCTCAGTCGGCCACGTTTTAAGGAATTCACCGCGGCAGGCCTCGCTTCTGTTTTGACAAGAAGGTCAAAGAGCCAATGTTTATATCTCCTTTGTCCCCACCCCGCCGCAGAGAACCCTTCGGCCAGCTGGATCCACGCCAAGTCCACCCGCAAGAAGCGCTGCCCCTACACCAAGCACCAGACCCTGGAGTTGGAAAAGGAATTCCTGTACAACATGTACCTGACCCGGGACCGGCGCCTGGAGGTGGCCAGACTCTTAAATCTAACCGAGCGGCAGGTGAAAATCTGGTTCCAGAACCGACGCATGAAGATGAAGAAGCTGATGATCCGGGAGAGGAGGAGCATCAATGAATAGGATGGGATGGGCTGAGGGGAGGGGGGTGTAACATAAGCTAGAGGAGAAAAAAAAAAAATGCGAAACATTTTTGGGAGTTTCCTCTCGAACCTCCAAGCTGAATGGACGTCACGGGACTTTTGAGTAACACCAAACAATCGTCAACTGAGACGACGGCGTCCACACTGTGACGCGAATAAGTCCACGTGAATGCAAATTAGATTTTTCTTTGGGCTCCCGTCCTCCTTGTCAGCATGTTCTTGGGAGAATTTAGTAGGATTTTGTACAAAAAAAAGTACAAAATGAACTTAAAAAAAAAAAAGTGTATTCTCAATTGTCCCTGAATCACGTTGAAATCGTGGTCAAATATTGTGGAATTTTAGCGCTTAATATACAATTTTTCCAATATGGGCACCTAGATTCTTGCAACAAAAATACAGCCAACGAAACTTCATATTTTAAGATCTTATGGTATAGTAAATGTCAGGATATAATATACAGGATATATGTTAGCAAATTATGCTGCAAATTTTGGCCTGTTGCAAGAATTTAGTGAGACAATAATAAAATACTGAAAGTTGCCGTTTTTGGGTGGTAAATTGAAAATCTGAATTACTAACTGTCCGTCCTAACCAAATGGAAAATGTGGTTTTAAAAAAGTAATGTTTTCAGAAACTGTGGGGAAATTTCACATTTTTTGTGTCAGATTTTGTGCAATTTAGAGAAACCCTATTGAACAAAATTCTACAAAATCAGATGCCTTAAGTACTGAAATTTTGGCAAAAATATGCCAGTCTTACTTTTAAGCAAAACCCTAAGTTAAAGTAAGTTGATTGTACCAAAGCTCCCAATATTTTTTGTCTCAATCCCTGTTAGCATGTTCTTAGAATTTAGTATGATTTTGTCCAAAAAAAGTGCTATTTTTTTTCAGTTGTAAATTTTTTTGCAAATTTTCCGTACTTAAATTTGTGTAATATTTATAACTAAATTACCATCAAAATGGGACTGAAGAATATTTGTAAATTATTTTTCATTTTAGAATGTTGGTAAAAGTATCATTGCTAGTGGATAATTTATGTTAAATATTATTGAACGCGTAAATTTGATTGAAATTTTTGGCCTTGGCCTTATGAAAATGTCATCAAATTTTGTGTTTTGACATTTTGTTGGAGGGAGTAATTGAAATTATGATCAAATTTCATCATAAAATGTTCCCACTCAGATCTTGGAAATTTATGGTGAATGATCTTCCCATTTTTGTTGCACATAATTGCAAATGTTGGCTTCTTTCTATTTACGTGTATATTCACAAAATAATGCTGCAAATTTGGGTGACAGTACATCTAAAATACTCTGAAAACTTCAAAAATTTCAGTTTTTTTCTGGTATTTACCAAATAGCATGTAGGCTTTGTTAATTGGAAATTTTCAAGGCATACAACATCTTTGTTAGTCAGCTATAATGACACTAGCACTCTTTTTCTTGTACAAATTCCAACTAAAATATTTTGAGAACATGTTGCTTTTTTACATTGTAGGTTTTTGATGAGTTGTACAAAAAAGTCTTACGGCACAAAAAGCACAAAGTGCTAAAAAAAATGTGGCAAAATTTTGCTGTGGTTTTTGGTGTCACGCTCGTGTCCAACTAGTATTCATTTTTTATACTATTTCCAACTAAAATGTGTAGTTGTATATATTAGGAAAACTATCCAAGGTGCACAGAAATTGTGTGGGGAAAATATTTGCACATATTGCTGAAAATAATGTAATCCTTATGTTTATTTATATAGTTTAGCAGTTATTTTTTTCTCCTTGATTTATGAATACAATCTAAAATTAAATTGAGTGTAAAGCGATTGTTATTAGTGTCAGGAAATATCAAATTGTGGTAAGCTATTATTACAGAATTTTGAGTGCAGCATGTCAGTCGAATCTATGGAATGTATCGTAACGGAAATCGCAGTTTTTGCTGAGGAAAAAAATGTTTTGTATCACGTCCTACTAAATTGTCATCATGATGTGCCCCCTCCCCTATTTTTTTATGTACGTGAAGTATTGTAATTCATATAAAACAATGTCAAATGTTGAAATGATAGAGCACCATGTTGGAGATCGTGGCTTCTTGCACACTCGTTTAGGGCTTCGATTTTCATGCAATTTCATACTAAAATGATCACCGCCCCCAATTTTTTTGTAATCTTTAATAGAAAATTTTGCATGGTGTAAAATGTAATAATTTGCTTCCACTTACAAAGACAAAATCCTGCCCTTAAAACTCATGAGAATTTTTCATAATATTCTACTAAATTGCCCTCTGGTGAGACGAGCCCCACGAGTGACTTCATGACTTGTAATGTACAGTAAAGTTGATTTATGTAAACGTATGAAACCTCACAGAAAGAGCAACCAAAACACACTTAGACCTCCCAAAAAATAGTTTCAAAAAATTAAAGCTGCTTAAAATATGAACGATGTCTGATTTTTATTTAAAGCAGTTAGATGCTGTAAATATTAGCCGTTTTAAATTAAATTAGTATGAATGCTTATTTTTAGGCCCGTTCACCAAGTCTCCATATTTGGCATCATTTGTTTCTAAAATTGTGCATGAGGTGCCATTTTTTTTTTTTTCCATTTGTTAAACTTTGTGTCAAATACCTTGGTAGGACAGACCGTAGCATCCCTTTTAAAATGGTACTTTGACAACATTGCAGATTGTATCATAAGTGAAATTGTTGACTGCACCATCACAGTCAAGTGACTTGTGTGCATAATGAGTCAGATGTATGCTACGGTTAGCATGTGACACCTACACATATGTAAAACGTGCGTTTCGTCTTTGTCACGCAAGCTAACTGCAGACGTGTTGTTTTTGTAAACGCAAACAATACAACTTAATAAACGAGCCCATAAAGTCACATAAGCAAATATAACAGACATCACTTTGCTGCGTTTGCTTAGCGTTAGCAAATAGCACAACCCCAGCACATTAGCAAGTATACAAAAAGACCAAAAAGACACATTTCTACAGGACGTCAACACAAAGGCAAACAGGAGACCGTGATGGTTAGCGTTAGCATGTAGCAATAGCTAGCGTGTAACTCAAGTACACAGCGAGGCAAGGTTTTATCTTTGTCACGCAAGCTAGCCGCCGGACGGCAAAAGGTACAATTTTACAAACAAGTGACACAAATACGGATAGGAAACTAAGATGGAAAACACCTCACTGTGGTTTAGCGTTTTGTAGCATATGGTTAGCATTTCCCCAGCTAGCAAGTAGACAAAACGGCCAAATCCCTTAAAATGTGTACACAATTGTGACTAGGCAATTTGGCGAGCACCTCAAAGCATTTGATTAGCATTAGCATGTAGCGACTATTGGCAAGCTGCATAACAAGGCACGAATTTTGTCTTGATCACTCAAGCTAATCAGTGCCTTGTTGTTTTGTTAACGCAAGGGCACAATTCTATAAAAACAAGCCGATAAAAGACAGAAAAAGAAAATTGGCACCTTTGATTGATGTCACCTTACTTCTTTGGTTAGTGTTAGCATGTCGCATAGGTTTGGCATTTCCCGCTGTAAAATGCACATCAGCAAGGAGACAAAAAGCCCGAGATGACACAATTGATAAAGATACATAAAGATACATACTTTTTTTTTTTTGGTTCATCATAAAAGATAATCGCTAAAATTAAAAATATAACGTAAATAATCGTTAAAACAAAATGTAGTCAAGACATTTGTCATTTCAGGCCAAATTTTTCAAAATGGGTCTCAATTGACATATAGCACTTCATATATTTGGAATCAGATGTGAAACTCATTGCCATTTCACACCGGTAAATAATATACTTGGGTGAGAAAAGCATCGTCATGCAAACATGTGGAAAACATTGCCCCCTGGTGGTACGATGACAAAGTGACATTTATGGTAGCCGGCTTTTTAAATGTTAATATCATAGAGGATCAGCTAGATTGATTGTGGCAGATTCAAATTTCATTAATCATGGAGCCCTATGTCAACGTGATGGTACAATTTCATAAACAACCCAGTAAGACACAATTCCTTTTGTCAACAGAAGCACGAAAAGGAAACCCAGATGGAAACCAGCGCACTGTGTTTGGTTAGCATTAGCATTAGCATTTAGCTGGCATTTTCCCAGCAAAAGTCAACATTAAATTACATGAAAATATAATCATATGAATTAATTGTATGCAAATAATAATGTAATAATATTAAGGTACACATATAATCAACCAATGGCTTTTAACTATTTTCCATTTTGTGTCACGTGATTATGTTGATGCTAGCTAAACACGTAGTCATTGTACTTGCAGGGATACAAAGCGCAGATATGCTAACCACAACCCCACCATGCTAGCCTAAGCTAAATCGTGTCGATTGTTATTCTTAAGTTATTGCTTTACTATTTATTATGAAATCCACAAAAACCATCGTTGTCACCGCCGACTGCCATCTTTCCTTCCAGCCAAACCACAAGTAAGCAAAACCAATATTGACAAGCAAATTGCTTGTTTTGTACTGACTGCTTGTTTCCAATTAGCTCAAGTTTTACACTCTTTGACAGCGATAAAACTGTTGTGACTATTCAATCTTTTTTTTTTCATGAATTGCATGTATCATTCAACAAGTTTACGTGTTGTTGTCGTCATTGTACATTCGTTGTTATTCACAAACACACACACAAACACACACAGTGGTTGCTAGGTGTTAGCTATAACAACAACACAAATGTGAATGTTGTTGGTTCTTTTTTTTTTTTTGGACACAAAACTCAACTGTGTGAGTGTTTCATGGAATGTCCGCCACAAATGGAGCCCAGATGTCATATCCTCTTTACCTCTCTTTTTTTTTTTTTTTTTTTAATAAAATGTGCATTACAACTTCAATGTTGCCTTTACATTGCTAAAAAAATTATCCAAATAATTCGACAACCAAGCGAAATCAAAGTTATCAATGTTACGTTAATTACTTTGGCGGTTTCTTAAATTTTAACAGTGGTTACCTTGTTTTACGCATATGACAAATAGAATGAAAAAAAAAGGAATTTTTTTTTTGGGGGGGGGTAAAAATAACAAATAACGGTCAAATGGCCAATAAGTTAAGGGCGAAAATTATTTTTAAAAAAATACAAATTTACGATAAAAATAACCAATGGTAAAAATCAAAAATAATATGTAAAGAAATATGGTACAGAAGTCAAAAAGTTGAGAAAAAAAAAATTAAAAAAAGATGAGCAAGGATAAAAAATAATTATTGGTAGGGAAATACAAATGTCTAGAATTGTTACAAGACAAATATGATTAAAAAAATGATACAAACAAATGCTACAGTAAATAAGTTAGTTGAAAATTAAAAAAGTACAAATATTAGAATAGAAAAGTGATGTTTAAAAATTACAAAATCTTAATGTGGAAAAAAAATGACAAACGAACAAATGACAAGTGTTTATAAAAAGAAAATAAATGTTCGAATCCTTATAAGAAAAATATGAGCGTTACAAAGACTGATGTTTAACAATACACCTGCGCCAAATAATGCAAAACTCACAAATATGATTAAATTACAAGTAATTTGTATAAACAATAGAAATGATCATTTTTAAAAAATGACAAAAATGTAGAAAGTAAAAAAATGTAAAAAAGAAAGTTGAAATAAACACTGAAAATGACGAGACGTCAAAAATTAAATGTTAAAAATACGATTAAACTACAATTTATGGGACTTAAAAATTTAAATCCTTTAAAGTTGTTTTTAGTTTTTGAAATTACATTTCAAAATGTATTTTGTTCACATGTATTAATTATTATTATTATTATTATTATTGTTATTATTATTATTATTATTATTATTATGCATTCGTGGCCTTTTCATCGCACATTTAATGAGTATTTTTTAATGTACTATGATTTTCCGCTTTGTATAAAAACAGCACCTATATATTTTTTTAATTATAGATCCAGAATGTGGTATGTATAAAAGTGTATATTTTTCAAGTAGTGATGTCGTTATATGTTTGCCCATGTGCACTTCGGTCCCCTTGCATGTTTTGTCCAAATCTGTGCAGCTCCTCGCCGCGCGTTTAGCGTTTATGGGCGCCATATAAAGTGAGTGCATCCTCCTGCAGGGTCATAAAGCAACAGCATGCATTTGGAGAATAAACGTGACTTTCCCCCCCACCAGCCTCACACACACACACACACACACACACACACACACACACACACACACACACAGCCATTGGAACATTTTTTTCTTCAAAAAGAAGGCACGTAGCGAGAGACAGAGAGAAGAAGAAGCCATAAAGCAATTAAGGCCAGACAGTCTCGGTGACTATATGGTTTTATTGGGCATCCTTTTCCTGCTTCGACTGCACCTCGAAATGTTAAAGTCATTGTCTGAGGTGGGGAGAGGGGAAGCCGATCGACGGACTCGAACCTCGCTGCAAAAGCGCCGGGCCACAAAAGGAGCCGGGCAGGAAGCCAGAAAGAACAAGAAAAAGAAAAAGAAAATAAAAATCACGCCGCGTTTGCTTGCACGAGCACAAAAATGCCAGATTGTCAAGAAACACAAATTACTATCTGTTTAAAAAATAAATAAAACTGGATGTCAAAATGACTTAGATATTTACAATATTTGTTTTCGTAGTTGCAAGATTTTCACGTGACCTTTTTAATTGTTTTGTAACTATCTGGCCATTTTTACGCTAATATTGTTTGGCACTCTTTTTTTTGTAATTTTCCATTTGCTATATGTTTCCATTTCACGTTGTAGTCTTTTTGGAGTATTTGTAGTGTCTGAATTATTAGTCACAACTGTATCTTACCATTTTATTTTCAATTTTCGTATCATGTATCTTGCATTTTTAACGTTTTAGGGGAAGAATGAGTACGGTATCAGCCGTAGCTGGCTTATTAAGGATTTGGTATATCTCGATGGCAGCCGATTCTTAAACGCTATCTTGGAGTAGTTTTAGATCACGAAATTATACGAATTAGAAGAAAAATGCGACTCATTTACAAAATTTTAGGGAAAATTTTAAATTGGAGTGGTGCATTTATTTAGTTAGCTTTGTTAGCTATGTCATTGTTTATTTATTTTTGTGCTAGCGGTGGCGGTACACTTTAGTATCAACATCAGTGACTATACCTGGTTTCTGGTTTGTGTATTGTTTTTTGTTTTTTTTTTCTCTCTCTCTCTTTATGCAAGGCATTATTTGTACATTCATTTTTTTCCCTGTGTTCTTTTACTAACTCAGATGCCACGTTTATGTTTGTATCTTTATTCCTTTATAAATTTACGCCACTAATATGTGTGTGTTTTTAGATGAGAAAGGATTAGAACAATTTGATCTTCTCGAATCTATTAATCAAATGATTGTGGGAACAAATATTTATTTTTTAATTATTATTATTTTTACCACGTGAGATAGAACCTGCAAAACCTGTGTCGCTGCAGCTCACTGCAATTTGAAAGGAAATAGGATCACACATGAGACAAATTACAAAGCGAGGATTCCAGACAGCAGTGAGAAAAAAATGAAAGTGCATTTTTTTTCAATGCTGAAAAGTGCGGGTAAAAGCCAAAATTAGATAATCAAATTTGCAAATATAGTGCTTGGGTTTTAGTTGAAAAAAGAAGAGTGAATTACATTTTTAGGGGGTCTCGTAAAAGAAAAAACACACACGCGCGCGATACGAGTGTGCATTAATAGCAAGGCGGCGCGGGAGCAGTTAAAGTGCTGCAGAAATTAAATAGAAAGTATGTAACGTTCGAGTTATTGCTCGTATAATGAAAAGTTGCCCCTGGTTCTACTTTGTGCTATCATTCACACGGTCAACGAGTTGTTAACAATTACACGATCGAAAACGAGTACGCTCTGATACATCGCGGTTGTTTCTAAATATGAAAGGCAAATTAGTACATTTTCTTTTCATTTCGAAGCAGATGCCATTTAGCTTCCAACGTCAAAATGAAATAACATACCATAAGAGGAGAAATTTGGTCGAATGCCCATTCGACATTTGGAGGGTTGAAACAGCGAAGGGTTGAAACAGTGTTGTAGTTTCAAACTTTTTCCGTTAGATGGTGGTGTTGCCTTTCTTGGGGGATGGAAGGTTGTCTCAGGTCAGAAATGCAAGAGCGCTCTAGTTTAACTGTTTACATATTTCTCCCAGTAATAACAAAAATATAAATTATATATATATATATATATATATATATATATATATATATATATATATATATATATATATATATATATATATATATATATATATATATATATTACACTTTTTTTTACATGTCTACCAATTTTCCAAAACTATAGAGTATTTTAAAAAGACAGTGATTCTGTACTTAAAATCTAGAGAAACTGCAATGTGTTCACAATAATGGCTAACCCCACCATCTGAATGAAAAAAATAAAATAAAGATCATTGCACATTGTCGCTATATTTCACGGTCACATTTGAAGTCACCTGTTACGAAATTTATTTTATTATATGGCCTATATTTGCTTGAAAAATAAACACTTACTTGATACACAAACACACACACATATATATATATATATATATATATATATATATATATATATATATATATATATATATATATATATATATATATGTGTGTGTGTGTGTGTGTGTGTGTGTGTGCCTTATGTTTTATGAAATGTATGCGATTAAACAAAACTTTTCTGCATATCTGCTAAACAATACCAACATATTTGACTATCACAACAAATAAAAACATATAAAAACAAATAAAAACATATATATATATATATATATATATATATATATATATATATATATATATATATATATATATATATATATATATATATATATATATATATATATATATATATATATATATATACTAGTTGTCAATGCTTAATAGAAAAGAAGTGCTGTCCCGCCATCTAGCGGCAGTGAGTGTCAAACATCGATTAAGAATTATTCAGACGAGATAAATATTTTTTGTAAATACTAACCTTCTACTGATGCGTTGAAAAAGTGGGATAGTGTTAACAATGACCTTTCTGTGCATCAGCATGTTCGCGTTCCAATTACGGCAAAAAAAAAGTCATTTTACGACTAATACGTGCCCTATAGTGTGTTTACGGGTGTGTTTGTTTTGCGGTTGGGCTTTTACGTCGAATGATTTCAGCTTGTTTCTGAAGCGGTTTTAACAAGACGCACATTCGGCGTGGAGTATTTCTGTTTGTATTTTCTTCACCAAGCACCAAACAAGTCAAGCTCCAAATCAATCCTTCGTCACATTCAATCTCAGGCACATATTAATAACGGGAGCATTTTCTCTTTGATTTACATTAAATACAATAAATTGCCCTCAACGATATATTCCATAAACGAAACAAAGGTAAGCGAAAAAGAAAAGAAAGACACATCGTGAGCCTAACCTACAAAATGAGGATACGGCCTAAATATTAATAATCACATAGAAATACCATTTTAATGACTGTATTTTGTTTCTGACGGCATTCCTCCAAAAAAATCGCTTTTTTACCTTTTAACATCATTGAAACACGACGGAACAAACATTCAAGGAACAATTATCGATACTGAGGTAATAACATAGATTAAAGACCAAAAAACAACAACAATAGAACAGAAGCCAATGTTTTTTTGTTTTTTGTTATTTTGTTAGTTTTTATCAATAGTTGTTGCACTTCTTGAGACTCTAATAATTGTGTTGTCGGCAGTTAACGCAATAAAAGGAGAGGAAAAGCAATAAACACACACATACACACCCAAGATGAGTGTATATAGGCCTACTGTCATAAAATCGTAAGCGGTAACCATAGAAACGTGCAAAAGAAACGCTACTATATACAGTGAAGATGCAGTGTTGAAAAAACATGCCCAAAACAAAGGAAATAGCAGTTGTTCATGTTTATTTTTTAAGGTATTGTACTGCAGACGAGATTATCGACTTTCGATTAAAAAAAAAACAGTCAACAAACAAATGAGCTGAAATCAAATTTAGCGCCACGTCACGTGCGTTCGTAACATTATTCTCGCTTATATTAGTTTATTTAAATGCCACCTGACTGCACTGCGTATTTGCTCTTGCGGTGACATTCTGCATGCACACCCGAAACAACCGCTGAATACTAATAAGGAAGAATCATAAACTACTGCACTATATCCTGAATTTGAACAAAAACGCGTGAGAAAAAAATAACTGCTAATGTCAAATCGCCATTAATTGCTTGACACGTATTCTTAACATATTGTGACGATGTTTTAATGATATTTAAAAACCTGACAAAATGACAATTCCATTTCGAAGCTAAGACGACTAAATTACCTTTCATTTTAATTGATGCATTTCTATTAATTTAGAAGACATTCGGTATAGCGCATTGATCGTTTGAATTCGATAGTTAAGCTATTTTTGTCTCCTTTTGTTCTTTGAGGCAAACCTGTACGGATCGATTTTTTTTCATCTCTTTGTTCTCATCATTTTAATGCGTTCTTTATGAGGGTGAATCGAACGATTTATTTTTCCTCTGGAAAGGGAAGTACTTCCCAAATTATTGTTTTAAAAATTCCCCTTCACAAAGGCATAAAGACGTGTTTGTATTTTGTAGAACAAGCAACGCCTGACATGTTGATCTGGAGAGAAAAAGAATCGCGAAAAATATCATTCGAAAAGCTAAAAAAATTCCAAAATAAAAAGCACGTTTGAGTCAATAAAACGTGTTGAAATCAAGCAGAGCAAACGTTTATTTACGCAAATGAAATAAATCCATGAATCAACTGCTACAATCACGCCCATAAAGTAAAAAAAACACACACACATGAAATTTCGTATTTATTTCAAAAGCTGACATTTACCGCATAGATGGAACTAATACAAAATCGTTTGGATGCTTTGATATGAGCAAAACCCATGCTAATGGTCACTTAAAGTGAATAATAACGCATATTATGACATTACGAAGCCTCCACACACACACACAAACACACACACACACTTTCCAAGATGGATGCTCCTCGCTTCCTTGCGAGTGCAGCTGCTACAAATCACATCCCCCGAAAACAAAAAACCAAAAAAAAAACACACAAAAAAAATTCCCCTCACGCCTCGGTGTTCTGCCGCCGCGGTATTTTTACGAGGGTACGGCCGCCCCCATTGGTCGCTCGTGCTCACGTGACCGACCACGTCTCACTCTTGCTTCCTTTCGCTTCCCGCCGCGTGTGTAGACGCGCCGCCACCTCGACGCACGCAAGGTAAAAAACTCCTCTCTGGTCACAACCACACCCCCCCCAGCACTTCCTTTGTTTTTTATTTTTATTTTTTTTATGTTTTCTGCACGTTTCGTTCGAATCAAGTTTAGTTTGAAACACGTTTACGTCAAATGTGCTGCAACTTGCTGCAAACTGATTTTTTTTTTTTTTTTTAGGTTGCCGACATGCAAAATGCGAGATGATTCCCTCAGCAGGTAGGCTACTTGATATTTGTTTAAAATTATGTTACGCTGTTTTATGACATAATTTTTCGGCCTCTGTATGTGATTTATGTTATGTTAGGGTTGCGGGCTACTGGATGAGCATGCATTTGCTTTGAAATGGCCTCTGTGTGCATATTCGGTGACCATAAATGCGCACTTAAGAAAGAAATATGAAATTGTGTGACGTCACGAGGAGGCGGGGCAAAGGGGACTTGGACGTTTCAGTGCAGACTGTCTTGACGTTTTCTGGCGCATGCCTATGCTTGTAATGTGAAAGTGGAAGTGAGGTGACATCTTAACGAGTGGTGACGTCATCGACGCGTTATTAAAATACTGCGTTTGAGTAAAAGGATTGATTTTTTTGTGTTATGAACCTTCAAAAGAGTTTTTTTTTTTTCAAATTATAACGCCGAATTCAATTAATTCAAATTTGAACTATATTTTGGGGACAGCTCATTGCCAGATTAACGGTCCTCGCCCCCCAATTTTCTCTATGTGTGTTTTTACGAGGGCCCTTAAACTGGGGGCCTTACACACATCCAGAGAGACACAAAGATGGGTGTATTTTATGTTTTCTTTTTTCCTTTTACAATTGTACACTTCCTATGGTTGCGGAGGGGGTGGACTTTAGAAAGGGGGGGGGGGTAGAGGAGAAACAAAGACAGTATTTCACTGGTGATGCGCACTGGAGCTCAGCTGGCACTGGCAGTATTTACAACCCACTGCAATGCGGCACAGGAGCCCTGTGTGTGAGAGAGAGTGTGTGAGTGTGTGTGTGTTTGAGTGCAACAAAAGGGACAAAAGAGGTGACAGTGACGCCACACAAACCTTGAAAATTTACACCAGGAGACAGACAGATGGACAGTTGTGTCTTGGTGCTGATTGTGGGTTTGTTCTTTGTGTGTTTGTGCGTACGTGTGTGTGTGCGTCTGTCTGTGTGTGTGTAGGACAAGTAAAACGATGACGTTAACCAAGAAGGTGAAGGAGAAGAGCAGCTGCAAATTTGTCACGTAAGCTCCAATATCTTGATACTTCCTAATGTGTATATGCACAGGCACGCACACACACACAAACACACATTTATATATACATACATTTATATATATACATATATGTATATATGTATATATACATATTATATATATATATATATTATATATATACATTTATATATATATATATATATATATATATATATATATATATATATATATATATATATATATATATATATATATATATATATATATATATATATATATATATATATATATATATATATATTAATGCTCGTTATATGACATTCTACCTCATGTGTTTGGTTGTATGCAGTTCACAATGTTCTTTTGTAGAGACAAAATGGACACAAATGCTGGGACACGAAATGGTCCAGACAGATAATAATATTTAAAGGGACAATGTGTAGATTTAGACCGTTTTTCATTACGGGCAGCAGGGGGTGCTGCATTTACCATTGTCCGTAGTTATAACAGATATAGCAGCCTCTGGAGGAGTGGCCTCCCCCATGTAATATTATTTAATGATAACTAAACCTACGATTATATTTAAAACACACTGTTGGTCGTTAAGAACTCATTTATTCGCAAGTTTTTGAAATGTATTAATGTATTCCCTTTGAATGAAAAACGGCCCAAATTTTATAGTCCCTTTCACAATTCTTTAGGAAAATTACACTATAAAGCAAATCTATCCAAAGGTCTAAAGTTCTAAGAATATTAATGCTCAATCGCGAGGTATTAAAGTGAGGAATCAAAGAATCGATGCATTACTGCAGATTCAAATGTAATTCATTCGACGACTCCTTTGAAAATGGGCGTGACCTGAGCAACGCCGCACTGATGGATCGAGTTTCGCAGTTTGGGCTTTGAGCTTTTGTGTGAATTACAATGATATATTCGCAATATTAAAGCACTGAAATACTTTCCTTCTTTTTGGAGGGCAAAATTCTTCGGTATTGAACAATGAACAAAAGCTTTATTACAGCAGCACTGCGGAGATGCAGGTAACGCCCATTTGAACAAAGCGCAGTCTGCTGTTGCTATTTTTGTCCGCTAGAGGGCAGTAAGAGACAAAGAATAAAGCAGTGCTGTTCTGATACTGCAGACTGTGATATTTTTTAATGTATTCAGCGTCTTGTACTTGAGCTAGTTTGAATGATATGCATTATGTCACGTGTTCAGCATTTACGTATGTGAGATGAATGCACCTCTACCAAGGTGCGTTCAATTCGATGGGAAAAAAAATCACTTCATATTACAAAATCCGGAAGTTATTTGATTGAATAGCCAAAAAAATCAATATAGGACGTTAAGCTGCGTATTCATAATCATTTTAACGGCTATAAATTATGCCCGCATAAAGCACGTCAGATTGAATTGACTGTCCGTGAATACGGACAGACTGAAAAACAAATGCAATGGTGCATTCACATCCACGGGAAAATCGAGATTTTGCGTTCTCTCGATAAATCACTAAGCGCGGTCAAGCACGTGACAAACATTCACATTTAAATATCATGTGCATGATAAAGGATGGATTCGAACGCTAAATTACACGAGTATATATTCAAAATGAATTCGCAGTTTAAAGACGAATGGGGATTCTTTGGTTTATTATTTTATTCTCGTTCGGCGAGCAAACTGTGTGGTATTTTTGCAACATTTGGCTCCACACGCGCGCACACGCACACAGGCACTGCGCTGTGCGTGTGTGTTTTCACAACGCCTACTTTACGGCTTTATTGCCCCCCTTATACGGAAACCAAAGCAGGAAACAAATGTTCAAAAAGTGCAAAAATAAAAGCTGTTTTGGATTGTTTAGACAGGGCTCAATGGACGTCTTGGGACGTGCGCGCGCCTGTAAAAAAGCTATTGGGAACATCAAAGCTAAGATATTGAAAAAAAACAGTTTGTTGGCTGTGTCCTGGAAAAGCGTGCATTAAATACTTTAAAGTGCGCATTAGTTTTTGTTTTTTTTTAAAATCCAAAACAATTCTCCGTTGGTCCCCTCCCAGGACAATTTATGGTCCCGCGTGGGAGACGCAAAAAAAAAGGGGGGGGGGGGGTGAGAACACGTGATAGCAATAAAGTGTGTTTTATTGCCGGTGGCGTTGCAGGCCCTAAAATATAACTCAGACGGCAGCAGACAGGCGACCACATCGCATCTGCGGCCACACACAAGTCCCCCCAAAAATCTCCCCGGATTCTGCAGGACGAGATTTAGCTTTCACGTGAGGGTTGCGAGTTTTCATATTTGGCGTGCGAGATATGGACGTATAGGGGGGAGGCGGGGTGGTCCAATCCATGGCGCGGGGACCCTGCGTTGACCGCGGTGGGACGAGCGAGGGGGTGCGGAGGTCCACCTGTGTTCCAAAAATGTGACCAAATTATCACTCGGGATTTGAGCATGTGCCGGATGGCCTCACCGACCACAAGCCGGCTGCACGTGACATTTGCTCGGCCTGGTAAGAAAACGCCACTTATATTTTATTTACATGGTTGACTACATGTGTGTTTTTTTTTTTTTTAATGTTGCAGAGTCAAATTTATGGATGTAAAATCAAAATGATGCATTCTTTGTGTTCATGTATGTGAATCTGGAATTTTTCTGATAATACACAGGCCTGAAAGAGAAATTGAAGAGAAATAATTGCGTTTTATAAGTATTTTTCATTTTCGCAAATTAACAACGTGCCCCAAATAATATTTTGATTTTCTGAAATCAACAACATTCTACCAAATATTATTTGTTTCTGTAAATTTGGAGTATTACACAGGAAAAAAAAGAGCGCTATTTGGACACCGCACACATTTGCAGTGGTATTTTCTATTCCACAAAGTCACGTATGGGATTTTGAAGTAAATTGATATTCACAATATCACAGGCACTTTGTTAAATAAATTTGAATGATAATGTATGAAATAAACTCATTCTTATTCAATCTGATTTTATTCAATTATTAGTCAAATACGTTTTAATTAAACATTTAAAGTCTAATCCTGTAGCCACTCACTGATGCGGATATGGGATGGAAAATTAAAAATTAGCTGCAGCACTAGCCCATGTATTATTATATTTTTGTTATTTTTCATGTAACTTTATATACATATATATATATATATATATATATATATATATATATATATATATATATATATATATATATATATATATATATATATATATATATATATATATATATATATATATATATAAATGCGTGTGTGTGTTAAAGATACATAAAAATATAATGAAATATAAAAATACATGGGCTAGTGCTGCAACTACATTTTAATTTTTGGTGCCAAGAAATGCAGCACGTATTAAAAACACACACACACACACACACACACACACGCACACACACACACACACACGTAGAAGGATCATATTTTGAAGAGAAAAAAAAACGGAGTGATGGACATTAGCCAATTGCAAAATAAACAATCCTAATTTCAAAACGTGCACATTGTTTAATTGAAAAAAATAAAATAAAAACGGCCAAAAGATTCCCTTGTGTTGGTCCGAGGGGATGTTTTTGTGGAAGTGTGACATGCCCGTATAGGGCCATCAGCTTGTTTTTTCACCTGTGCTTGTCCCACATTGTCGTGAGCACACAAATTAAAAGAAAACCTCAAATGACCTTATTTTCTCAAAAGGATACATTTGGTCCCGGTCATTTTTACTCTCTTAAGAGTACATTTTACTCTAGTCTTTTGGCGTAAAATGTACTCGATGAAATAGGAAGTCTAGTTGGGAATATAGACGCCATAAAATTTGAACGTTGAATCACAAAATATCCTTGGCTGTTTTATTGCAGTTTTACGTTTTAACGCGATTGATTCATCCGAGCCCATTTGCAGTCGAACAATTCTGTCATGGAATCCTGTTCGAGCTTCCAAATGGACGCAAGCGCTTTGGTCGCAGATGAGCTTGAAACGCGGCGTCACACAAATGCGAATTTGGGGTCGCGCGAGTTAATGTCTAAACCGGCTTGGAGAGCCGGCCGCTCTCAGCCCGGCTTTGACCCGGCTGCAGGCCCGGGGGCGGAGGGGTGAGCCGGCGGTCAGCCTGTCTAAGATGAAAAAGTGAAACAGCCCCCGAGAGAAAGAAAAGGCACCATCTCAATGCTTTTTTTTTTTTTTAAGCGTAGACATATGCGCATTGCTAGCTGAGAAACCGATGCGCATGCGCGGTAATAACCCCAACAATACAATCATCGTGTGAAAAGTGAAATAATGTTCAATTTACGCATTTGCAAATATAAATAAATAAATAGATCATATCTTAGTTTTGCGTTCTACGTTTCGACGCCTTCGCTCAGTGGAAGACATTTTGGGATTTCGATGAGAGAAGATGGACACAACAGTGGACGCGGAAAGGTCTCAGGAGGACACCGCGCATTTATAAAGTGCCTTGCTTCTTTCAATGGCACAATGCGATACAATGCGCAACTTGCAAACAATGGTATAGCGACTTGTGAACTCTGCGTGCTCACACCCCCATCGCCCACCACCCCCCTTGTCCAGCTCCCTAATGGTAGTCCGGTGAAGCCGCGGTCAACGTTCCTCAGTGACCCTGCGGCGACCCGCTCGGCAGCTAGGCTACATTCTCCCGCAAGAATGCTCTCTTTTCAGCTCCCCTTGTTGTTGTTGGTGTTGTTGTGCCCTATTAAAAAGGGCGGGGGGGGGGGGCAGCAAAGTTCACAGCTATTGAATCAAAAGGTGTGTGGAGTTGATGACTAAAACTCATTTAAGCAAGAGGGGTAGGAGAATTGTTAAAAAAAAAAAATGAAAATGTAGGCGGAGATTAATAGTCCTGCGCTGAATGCGTTTGTGGCATCATTATTCAAACAAATCCATTAGGACGCTTTCGTCAATTTGCCTTTGTTTGGTGTGGCATTTCACTGGCGAAATCGACTTCTCTTTCATCCCGGAGGTAAATTGAAGATGGGACGGAATATGTCTTTATTAGTCACGCAATGTGGGAATTCGGTTAGCAGTTAGAAGAGTCGGCAGTCATGAACGTAATAAAAAAGAAAGAAAATATGTGTATCAATATAGGATTGGATTAATATGGATTTCTTGAGGTAGAGTCTGAGTCTGATACCTGGCATAATAATATTACAATTACGATCTATTAATTAGTTGATTAAAAAAAAAAAAAAAAAAAATATATATATATATATATATATATATATATATATATATATATATATATATATATATATATATATATATATATATATATATATATAGTATGTGGAAATACAAAAAAACAGAATTTAGAAAAATAGAAAATGAATAATTTTTAGAAAAAAAATCTGTAATATTAAATAAAGGTGTGCTTGAAAATTCTCTATATTTTTTCAGGAAATTTTATGTATCAAAAGTACAGGTGGTGTTGCTAATTGGTATCATTTCGGTGACTACTCAAGAAATGAGTGCTCATACTTGTATTGATCTAAAACAAAAAAATGGTATCAAAGGCCCCTAATATATACATATACAAATAAAATTGGGCTGCAACTAACAATTATTTCAAACGTTAATATGTCGATTGCTTCCTTGATTAATCAATGAATCGCATAATAAAGTATATTTTATTCCCCGTATCTTGTAAAAAAATTAAATAATAATAAAAGGAATTGTTTTATTTTGATCCAAGACATAAAACGTTTATTTTTATGAAGAACTATAGAAAGCAGAGAATTTTTATTTTTAAGAAGCTGAAATGATTTTAAATTGATTATCAAAAACACTCATTGGTCAGTTGGGTAATTGGTTATTTATCGATGAATCGATTAATCGTTGCAGCTTTTGTGTTATGCTGTAATATTTGATTAACAGAGACGAAAAATGGTAGATTTTTTTGCAGAATTTTTGGGGGTGTCGTATGATTGAATGTTATTTATTGTATATAAAAAAAAACATAGGCAATAATTGTTGTAAAAACCACCTGATTTATCGATTTTGAAATAGCTAGTCGCAATAAATGTTGTAAAAACCACCTGATTTATCGATTTTGAAATAGCTAGTCGCTATATCATCATATAGATAGCAGTATATAACATCTACAGAAGTGCTGTCAGGTAAATACATCTATTCTATATCAGTAAATGATTTTCATATGTATGTGAGAGCCAATGGAAAACTCCCTATATGTAGCGATAAAACTATACAGATATCAATAAATAGGTACTCTTTAATAAGCGTGTGAATAACAAATAAATTTTGCCATTTTAACTTTTTAAAAAATTGTGGTTATCCGGTTTAACATTTCCGAAATTCAAATGTACATTTCCTAAGCCGCGCCATGTTAGCTTTGCATGATTAGCTAGCGAGTTCGGTGACGATTTTTTTCATCAAGCGAAAATTCCGTCTGTTTATTTCTCCAATAAAATGGTACCTAACCTTCACAAGGGCATACTACAATCACTCTCACTTTACTGAAACGTTGTGTATTTCTAAGCACGCATGCCTAAGATTCATCGGGGATGTTTGAGTGAGTTATTAGCATTCTACGGACACATGTAACAAGCGTGTTACACGCACGAAGAACGGTGCGGAAACGGTTCCTTTGCACGAAAGACGACACCAGAGTGCGGGGAAAACATGCTTCGCCTATAAATACCCTGTAGAACCGAATGTGTGTGGACTCTGCTCGGTCACAGATTGGGTTCTAGGGGAGTCTATGGGCGACGGCTAACCATCCATCAAGAGGAAACCCGAAGACTTCACAAATGCCACTGTGTGTTTTCAATTTGGGTTGCTTCACTCCGTGCTAAGCGGGAAGATCAAATGGTGTCGTTGAATGGCAGGTCACGTGCCATCTGGTGGTCAAGGGCGGTATTACAATGTAAAAAGAGCAAAAATCTGTATATCGTCGGCCACCTGAGCATAATTGCCAGTCATATTACAGTATTTTTGGTAAATAAGTAAAAAAATAGAACACATGTTGGTAGTTTTTTTGTATTTTAACAAAATAATTAACTCTTTTAATGCTTGCCATTAAAAAAAGCGAACCAGCCTGTCAATTGCGAGCATTCTGGCTAACAAATTGACTTTTTTTTTTTTTTAAACCCTTGTGACATTACGTTACAAATTAGGCAAATTCCTTTGATTTTTTTTTTTTTGATAATATCATAAAAGGAACAATAGAAAAAAAACTCTAGGGAGCTGAAATTTCCAGCAAATGATTAAAACATGCATCATTTTAAAATGCAATTATTCCCACATTTCTTTGTGACTGCAGCTGAACGTGCGAGATTTTGTGTACAAAAATAATCATTGTCTAAATTTCGGACCATATAAAACCACTATAATTACAATTTTTGAGATGCATTTTAACAGGATTAATGACATTGATTTTGCTGCAATTTTTGAAACATTCCGTTGAGCAACAATCAAACTATGTCAACAAATAGAAAAATCACCAAAAATCTTCTACACCAAAAAACTTAATTAAAATTTTCCACGGAAAATGGGTTTTGCCCTTTCCGCCAAGAAAATATTTCTTTCTTAGTTATTAAAAAAAAATACAAAGAAGCAAGCCACAAGTTTAATATGTTTAAAATCCCCACAGCCCCTAAATATTTTGTTCTAAAAAAAACAAAAACACCCACACCCCCCAAATAAATCTGAATTTCTCCGATGTGTTTTCATAAAGAGGGGTTTAAATACTTTTTAAATCCTAATAATTATTAGTTTGAACTATATTTCTGTCTACTAAAACTATCCACACATTTCTATTTTACTATCAAGTCACTTTGAGGAAGTCTGTTAAAAAAGATACTCGTTGACTGAGTATTTTGGGGCGGGGCCGAGTTTAACCTGTGTCGTTTCACCGAATGTCCATGCATAATTTCAGCCATTTTTTTAATCACCCCAATCAAATAATCTTCAAGCTATGTATTTAAAAAATGAGGTTGACATGATATGAAAATCCTTAGCTTTCTAGTTTGCGGTTTCTAAGCGATTCAAATGATTGAATTTCATTAAACCGAGTCACAGATCACGCTACGCTGCCTGCAAATTCATCTTCTGGACTACTGTTTTGGTTTCTTGTTCGCGTTTGTGGAAAATGTTGATTGAGAGAGCTACCCTCCGGCTGATTAATGACATTCCAAGGTCATGCATGTATGGAAGTATAAGGCTCCTTTTTGTATGTAATGTATGCCGCAAGCACAAAAGAGCCTTTTAGGGTATACTTGACTCATGCGACTACAGCAAAAATATTTTCGGTGAAATTTCACGTAAAGATGATCAAAATGACTCCAAGCATAAATAAGATAAATGCTATAGTTTTGCATTAGGCACGTTGGTAGTAACATTGCAGTTTTTTAATTAAGAGCAAATCAACTGGAACGTGAAGCAACATCTTGGTAAATCATCCAAAGTTATTGGATTGCGTCGACTATATATAGGTAAACAAATATGGCATGTTTAGCATGATGGCGCCCACCGTGGCTGCCGTCTTCTGTTCGCTGAGTTGAGAGTAAGAATTTTACCGTGTGGTTTTGTGCTATACACACAAAATTATTTCTCTAGAATTACATTTTGCATCAGGGAACTGTATTTAGGAAAATTGTGTTGTTTTGTTGCTCACTTTGGAGAGTAAAAAGTAGTTTCAAAATGGACGTCTTGTGTGAAGCCTTCACTGCCATTGACGTCTATAGACGTCTAAAGATGTGTTTTTACTTGGTTGGCGGTGAGTGAGGTAAACACTGACAGACGCTTGTAAAATTGGACGAGTTCTACGAATCTTCATTCATGAACGTTAAACAAAGAGATGCGGCCCAAAAAAACGTCGGCAATTCTTGTCCAACTCAAACAATTCCAACTTCAAAGTATTTCGCATCATCTTGAACTTTCCTCGATTAAGTCTTCCTTCCAGATTTTTTTTTCAGAACGTTCCAATTTCAAAGTATTCCACGTCATCCTATGCATCTTTAACCACAGCATTTTACACAGTTATCTTCTTCTTCCATAATTCCTGACAGATTTTTTTAAAAATTGCAACTTCGACGTATTTCGCATCATCTTAATAATCTCAGGAACTATTTTCCAAATTCCCCCAAATTCCACATTTTTCATGGTAAAATTCACAAATTCGAGAGATAAGTGTATCTTACATGTTTACTTACTTCTTCCACATTTCTTTGGTGATTCAAACCATACCAACTTCTAACTGCTCCACATCACCCTGTGCATCATTTCCCACGTTCTAATTTTAGCCATATTTCATACCGATAATAAAATCATCGAATTTAGAGACGCTTCATACGTTTGGGTTTTCCTTCCATGTTTTTGACCAATTCAAACCATTCCAATTCCAAAGTATTTCACATCATCTTCGGCATCTTGGGGATTAAATTACATATTCCCCAAATTTAATGTTTTCACGCCAAAATTCCTAGGAGATTCAGGAGATATTTTACATTATTACCACCTATTCCTAAAGTTCTTGACCAATATAAACTATTCCAATTTAGGTTTCCGCATCATCTTGAGATTTGAAGAACCCAATTCCAAAATTATAGCTTTTCATGGCGAAATCACTAAATTTAATATTTTTTAAACCTTTAACTCCTTCATCCAACGATCTTAACTGATTCGAACCATTCCAATTTCAAAGTATTTCACATCATCTTAGGGACTAAATTACATATTGCCCAAATTTACATTTCCACACCAAAATTCAAGAGATATTTTACACATTTACCACTTTTAAATTTCTGAACCAATATAAACCATTTCAACTCAGATGTCCGCATCATCTTAAAATTCTAAGAACCTATTTTCCAAGTTCTACGCTTTTCATGCAGAAATCACCAAATTTAAGACTTTTTACATGTTTACCTACATCTATTTTTCTTGAATGATTCAGACCATTTGAACTTAAAAATATTTTACATCATCTTGGACATCTTGAGAACTTTTGTGCACATGATTAAATTCCACAATTTTCACGTCAAATTCTTAAAATTTTACTAATATTTCCACATTCATCTTCTACTTCTGCATTTCTTGACCGTTTCAAACCATTTCTTTTTCAAATTGTTTCTCAAAGTGGTTTTGGGAGTTAGTTTTTTAAAGGTAATTTTTATTTCTCTACAAAGTACCATTAAGAACCGATTTTGATTTGCAGCGATGACGTGGCTGCAGAATGCAAAGTAAAACGGAACCTTGTCTTCATTGAGTTTTTCGTCGTTATAAAATTACTCAATTTCCAATTTTGACAATCAATTTCCCATCCTCTGATGTTTTTAATCACATCATGCACATCGTACATCACTCCACAGTTTAAACTCCCGTTTTAATGAAATGTCTGCGTTTCCAAATGATGTCATTGTCTCGAATTACGTGCATTAATTTAGATAAGAAATCCCAGTGACACTTTCACCCCGATAAAATAACCGAGTGTGATTTAAAAGGGGTTACGAAAGCAAATGTCTGCTTGGGTTTATCGCTGACATTCATTAGAATCTGGAAGAAGGATCAAACGGATTTGCTTGGAGGTTAACTCGCATCGGGTCCGATTAAATAAAGCCTCCGCTTGAGCCAAAAGCAAAACAATACGGTGGTTTAGGGGGAGCCATATGCAAGGATGAATGATTATTGGAGGGCTTTAGAAATGGGCTATCATTTATTTTTCTTCGTGTGAGGGCTCAATTTAGTCACTTTTTGGTGTTTCTAAGCCGGCAACGTCATTTTTTAAACTGTTTTTTTTTCTCCAGCTGCATCATTTTTTTTCCAAGGTTGCTTTTATTTCGAGATGGTGCTGATGACGGTGAGATGGTGAAGGAGACACCTCGGGTTGACCCCGACCCGCAACAAAGCCAACTACTAGTCACTGTCTGGGGGCCTTTTTGTCCCATTCTTGTATGCGTGCCCTCTGCGGAACGGTCACGTTTTGTTGTGCGCCCTTTGACTGCGGCCACAAGGCCAAATATGGCCCCCGCGTCCCCTCAATATGGGCCCGATTAATTTTTCAGCTCGAGGGCCCCATCTGTGGGGGTCGATCCCGTGCGTCAGCTAAAAAGTGATAAATCTACAGTGCGTGTTCAATTGCAAAACGAGTTGGGGGGGGGGGGGGGGGGGGGGTAGATGGATTGTCTTCTTTATATAAATAATGACGCAGAACTTGCAATCCACAAACGTCTAATTTTCTAATTTAGCCCCGCCAGCAAATCTTCATTAGTCAAATTAAGGTGCATTTTTTTTGCTTTTTACTTGCTATATACCCGCGAAAAAAAGCCAGGCTTTCCATTGGCTGAGCTGCCGGGTCACGTGCTGCTCACGGCCGTCCGTCTATTTGACAGCCGCGGGGTGGCTTGATGCCAGAGGGGGGAAAAGGGGGACACAGGGCGAAGGGGTAGAGGGAGAGAGAGAGAGAGAGAGAGAGAGAGAGAGAGAGGAAAAAGAAAAATTAGTATTCTCCTACCAGCTTCGCTATAAATCAATCATGGAGTCCTACGCGGTGAGCTGCAAATACGCCGAGCCGCATTTCCCGCCTTGCGAAGAAGATTACAGTCATTTCACTGACCAGGGGGGGTATTACAACAGCCCCCAGGAGTGTGGCAATTACGGCGGCGCTCGCTACCAGCCCGCGGCCGCGGCCCCTCCGCCCGAGTCCGGCTACGCGCCGCAGCCAAACGCCTATGACCATCCCTTGCAGGCGCAGCAGCAGCAGCAGCATCACCCGCGGGAGGATGCAGAGCGGCTGCCGCAGCAAGGTGCGCCGTTTCGCGCCTACGCCGAGCGCGACGACGACGACGCCGGGAGCAAGGAAGGCGGCTACCCGGAGATGTGGATGACGTGCGCCAGTAAGCCCGCTCAGGTGCAGAGGAGACTCGGTGCCGGAGGAGGAGGAGGGGGAGGAGGAGGAGGGGGCCATCAGGCCAAAGACAAGCCGCCCATCGTGGTTTATCCCTGGATGAAGAAGGTGCACATCGCCCACGGTGAGGACCGCAACTGTCTATTTTTTTTTAACACCCTGGATGTCATTTTGCTTTATTATTTTATTTCTCCCTCTTGCCCCCCCTCAGCACTTCATCTAACACCACCACCACACACACACACACACACGCACACCCTCGTTGTAGTGTTTTGTCCATTTGGGAGCACCATTTCTCGTGGTGAGTTATTTATGGTCGCAGTGAGAGTCGGGCAGAATTACAGCCGCTATAAACTTTTATGGCCGCAGCTTGTGCTTGGATGTGCGTGCGTGCGAACGCTGACAGTGAACAAAGAGATGCGCGTTAATAGTCCAAAACGGTTTCTTAACCAGTTTGCTATACCGCAAATGGACACACACACAAACACGCGCGCGCATAAAGGTAAAATTAACGGTATATAAGAAAGAAAGAAAGAAAGAAAGAAAGAAAGAAAGAAAGAAAGAAAGAAAGAAAGAAAGAAAGAAAGAAAGAAAGAAAGAAAGAAAGAAAGAAAGAAAGAAAGAAAGTTTTCCAGTTGATATTTATCGATGGGTTTTTAAATGTGAGTACCCGGAGGAAGGCGAAGGCAAAACGTATATTTTAACAAGGTTTCTGCAGGTATCAGCAAATCTAATTTAATGGTTTAAATCGGAGCAGTAGATTTTCTTTTCAAGGTAAGAGCAAATTAATTGGAACATGAAGCAACAACGATATTAGTGAAGCGATATTGCAGCAGACAACAATTGCAAGTTGTATCTTATTTAGTTGTTGAACATTGGCCTAATGATACCAGTAGAGCTGTAGTGGTTACAACGTTTAATAAATGTTACAAAAATGGTATCGTACATTTTAAGTCTTTTTTATCATTATTATTGTTTCAAAATTAATAAATTTGGCTAAACAATATTTCACACTATAGGTACATTATTTGAAAATATGGACTTGGATAGAGTGGTAATAGATGGAGGTTAATTAGTCTGTAATACAAATGTAATATAAGACTAAAAATGCAGCAAAGCACAATTGCATGAAATAAAAATAAAAATCACGTTTTTCCATACATCATTTACATTATTTATACTATTGTGAAATTAAGGTAATTAAATACATAGCCTTAATATGTGTCCCTGGAAGAAGCTACGCACACATTAAACTTACACGTGTATACACAGATATATAACAAAAAAATATCATAAAACAGCGTAAGAGAAAATAAATAAAATCATTTAGTAAAATAATATACAATACATCGAAAAACATGTGGTTGGTGCAGTGTGTGCGTATGGCAAACCCGTGCAATAAGTTACAAGTGGACTTTGGCTTTTATCGTACTTTTAATTTCAGCCGTAAACGCACAACGTCTTCCTAGAAGAAGTGCATTAAGAAAATACATTATTAAAACTTATTTTTTTAAGTTAACTAAGCGAGCATGCTTTTTTGCTTCATTATGCACATTTTAATTGTAACCTATCGTTATATCGAAACAGTTTTCCCTCCAGAATGTGTAGCCGTCATCCACTAATATCAATCAACAAGATTCATTTTTTTAAATGCATGCCTTTCAAACTTATTTTCACTTCCAGATCCTTCTACTGTATAAATATTATACCTTAACACCTCGATTGTCCTTTGAAAAAATGCAAACGTAAACAAATGACGTCACGCCGCCCTGTCCCTGTCCTCCAGTGAACCCGAACCACCCCGGCCCGGAACCCAAGCGTCTGCGCACGGCCTACACGCGCCAGCAGGTGCTGGAGCTGGAAAAGGAGTTCCATTTCAGCCGCTACCTGACGCGCCGCCGCCGTGTGGAGGTGGCGCATGCGCTCTGCCTCTCCGAACGTCAGGTCAAGGTGTGGTTCCAGAACCGGCGCATGCGCTGGAAGAAGGACAACAAACTGCCCAATACTAAGGGGCGCAGCAAGGCCAAAAAAGGCGCGGAGAAGGCGGACATCCCGGTGTGAGATTCGGGAGACCAAGTGACGATCCAGGCACACATTCCTCACACATCCATGTATTTAGCCTTACATATAGCCTACAGTACCTTCATCGTTTTTTTTGTTCGAGTTCTGGATCTCTTGGAAGAATTTGGTTTGAAGAGAACAGGGTTATTATTGTTTTGTTATTAAGATTAAAAATATCATTATTATTATTATTTCTACAGGGTAAAAAAAAAACAACAAACAAACATAAAACAGGGTTGTATAAGAATAGCGAGGCAGAGTATTACTTGTATGCACATGACCAAAATGTTTTTCGAGAACACGACAAATGGGCACGCACTGTTGATTTTTTTTTTGTGCCAAAAGCAATAGCATGCAGCGCGTACACGCATGCGCACACGCACACACACACGCACACATACACACACAGCTGAGCTCCAAAAGGTGTTGCGTATTTGTCTCAGGGTTTTCTTACAGGGTCCATCTAGCACCAAACATACTAAGAATAATAACGTGTTTTTGTTTTTAACTCCAGTGTAATATGCTAATTTGCCTCCGTCATGTACTTATTATGTTATATTATGTGTATGTTTCATATCATATTTTGTGCTTAGCAGCAAATGTGTCGTTTTGTATGTGAGAAAAATAACATCCGTGTATGACTTTTATAAGTGGAAAAAAACATTTTGATAAAAAAAAGGTTGAGTAAATAAAAGCTTTACATTATACTATGTGATTGTCTTCACCTCTCTTGCACACAACGTTTTAAAACAAGATATTGAAGTCTTAATGTTGCAGATGAAGTGTTTCAACAAAATATGGATTACGCAAAAAAATCTTTTGGTCGGAAATGAAGTAGAATTTTAACCATATTTGGACTACAGGGAAGGCAATTGAAGAAATAAATGCATTTGTGTGACTACGCTGTAATGCTTTTCAGTAATTATGCAAAAAAAAACAAAAAACAAAACAACGGACAATGCTTTATGAGTAATAGTAATAGTACTAATAATAGTAAAATAATAATAGTCATGATAATAAGATGCATTATAAAGAAATACGAAGGGAGGGATACATAGATATACTAATAGTAAAATAATAATAATAGTAATAATATATGTATTATAAAGAAATATGAAGGAAGGCATACATAGATAAACCTAAGTTTATAAACTCACGTTCGAAACAATAAA
Organism: Hippichthys cyanospilos; assembly: GCF_059441005.1. Classification (NCBI taxonomy): domain Eukaryota; kingdom Metazoa; phylum Chordata; class Actinopteri; order Syngnathiformes; family Syngnathidae; genus Hippichthys; species Hippichthys cyanospilos. The sequence continues at coordinate 5,809,140 of NC_142376.1, forward strand.
ATAAATAAATAAATTTGATGCCTTTCACACGCAAATTGGAGAAGATCCAAATATAGCGTGTCAGATCCAAGACAAGTTATGGAGGGTAACTTCTGGTGGTAGTTTGTGGGAAATGAGCTGCTTTAATTGGAGGCTTCCGTTGGAGACAAATGGGCAGGAAAAGTCACGAGAGATTTATCAAAAGAAAAAAAAAAAACACTGCAGACTGACTGGAAACATTTGCGACAGATGGATCCAAAATGTCACATTTAAGTAAACAATGTGTAAACTATCACGCGGATCCAATGACATCAATATAGGTTCAGATCAATTAATAGTAATGAATAAGTAAAACGGACATCACAGAGAAAATGCGTTACTCGAGCAGATAGAACAAAAAGTAACCGATCTTTCTTTTGTTTATCCACACGATTTTTTTTGTCCATCTGGCCTTGTAGGAACAACAACGTCCCTGTGTGGTCAAGACACGAACTGCATGCCAAAAGCAAAAAACAAAAAAACAAAAAAAAAACAGTAAACACGTCATTCCCAAGAAACACAAGCAAAATAAATAACTGTTACGCTTTAACTACAAAGGTATCCATTTATCTCATGTATTCATTCATTTTCAACCGTTTATATTTTAAAGATTAATCATTAATAAAGGTTTGTATGCAGTAACAATATACTCAAGACCTTTGTACTCGACTAAAAAAAAAAAAAGAAAAAAAGATGTATCCAGTTCAATTAGTTTACATTCAGTTCAGGGCGAAAAAGGGGGGAAAAAACACTTTTGAGATCCAAGCAGGACAAACTTTCATCTGGAATTTTTGTTCCGCTTGGAAATGTTCCGTGTCGGACTACGAATTGTATCGGACTTGTCGGTGAATGCAAAGCTTTGCCCTTAGACTCCCAAGCACGAACTGACCTCAATTTTGTATTATTTCATGATTTTTCTTTAAGAGAACATTTGAAAGGAGGAATTTAGAGCAAATATGTCTCTTGCAGCGGACGCCTTCGTGTCACAAATGGCAGGTAAAGTGTTGCATCTTTTGACGTCGGGTGACTTACTATTGGCAGCTAGCTTGGTCACCATATTTATAAATTAAAAGTCTACCGTAAAATACGTCATTTTTTTGTGACGCTAGGAAAAGCTGTTACCCTTTAACCTCATCATATGAGAGTAGATAGACGGTCTCCGTGCCCCTTAAAATTTTAATGAAACGTTAACGGTATAAGTAAGGGTTAGACTAATACGCATTTTACGCAACCAAATGGTGCAGGGGTTAGTGAATTTAAAACTTACGAAACCCGGTTTCCGGTTGTAAATTCTCTACAGGGATAAACCGTTTGGGTTATTCTGCACGCGTTTTTCAAATGAACATGTCATGTCAAACGTACGTTTCTGGAGCTGCTACTTTCTCTGTAGCCCGGAAATACATCGAAGACGGTCACTTTTGCAGGGACACTTGTAGCTTCCGATCTGGGTGTACTCTGACTTTCTAAGTTTGTTGTTTTTTTTCAAAGCTGCAAAATAGTCCTGTTGAAATTGTTTCTTTATTATATTAAATTAAGAACGATAAAATAGAAGAGTGCAATAAGATTTGTTGTTGTTATGAGTACTCATACTGTGGGAAAGGCATTAATCACCCAATTTTGATTTGTTTTTGCTATTTAGCCAGTAAAACATCTGTCTCTTTTTTGGGGATTTCCCGATCACTTTTTTTTTTTTTATGTCCGAGTCACCTGGTTTTGGGGATCTGCCTATTCCGAGTCCTGATTTATTATCCTGACAATGCATTGACAGTAAAACAATGTATTTAAATGATCCTTCTTACATTTAATGATTTTTTACTGTTTAGAAATGTAACAACTTGGTTTAAACCAAGTAGCCCAAAACATTTTGACGTCCCTCACTACCACTTTTTTTTTATCAGCAATATCTTTATTTGAAACCATATGTGTACTTTTCTCACACTTAAAAAAATGCAGTGAATTTTTCTTAACCCTTGATTCCGATCAGCTAAAAATGTGATCTGACCTGATTTCCAATCGCATGATTGGGATCTGGACATCCCTAATATCTTTTGTTTATGAATTGGATTGATCAGCTGCTGAGCCTTGGCCTGAGAGTGCAACATTGTACCAGCCGCTGAAGGGTGAGTGATTTTTTTTCTTCTCCGTGTTATATCATCCACACGTATTCACTGAACCTTTGCTGAGTATATGACTAGTATTTTCTTGAAATAACATAGACAAGAACAAACAATACCTTTACATTTTGACTTGCACAGAAGATCAGATTCTGCTGTCGGATTGCGCCTCATCCCTCGCCGTGCAGGTAAGATCTTCTTTGCGGAGCTGAACATTGGATCTCACTAGATTTTGTAGTGAATGAACTGACTCTCTTTTGCGACCTGTGCAGGCCTACCTGCGGATGTGTGGTCTGCCCGTACAGGTGGTCTGCAAATCTAATGCCGAGTACATGTCGCCTTCTGGTGGGTTTACGCACAAAACGCAGTCAACACCCTTGTCGACGGCAAATGTAGTCCAACGTCCTTCTATGGTTTCCTCTTGAGGTAAGATCCCCTTCATCCATGTGGGAAACCAGGTGGTGTCGGAACTGGGCCCGATAGTGCAGTTCACCAAAGCCAAGGTGATTTTTTTTTTTCTTTTTTTAGTCTTAATACTTATATATGAATTTATTGGAGGCTCTTTCTTGTTGTCACTTTAGGGTCACTCTCTAAGCGAGGGCCTGGACGATGTCCAGAGGGCTGAAATGAAAGCGTACATGGAGTTGGTCAACAACATGCTGCTGACGGCTGAGGTGCTGTACGCTTCAGGATTTCCTCTGGCGTAATTATTATTATTATTATTTTTTTTTTTGTAAAGTATTTACATACTGTCTTCTGCAGCTGTATATCCAGTGGTGTGACGACAGCACAGCTGCTGAGGTGAGTTCAATGTTGTCATCGAGCTCCTCCAAAAAGTACAATCTCAATTATATTCCATAATTCAGGACAGTTACACTATTAATAGAAGAAAGAAGCAGAACAAACAATTATTTAAATGTTTGATGTATTTCAACAAATCTTGCGGGAATTTTTCGGACAAAAATAATTCATACTGATTTCAAATTTGTTTTAACCTAAACCTGCGCATACTAACTTGCTGGGGGATAGTCCATGTATTTTGCCATTTGTACCAGTAAAAAGTTTAGATGTTGTCTCATTATTTTAAAACAAAATGACATTTCTTTTATACTTAATATCCTCAAAAACACATTTTTCTATTTGCTGTTGACTGAAAATGACAACATCTGTGCTCAAGGTCTGGATAGTGACCAATCAAGGCTCACCTGTTGGTCATGTGACATTCAGAGGCAGAACGGTGATTGATTTGGTCCCTACGTGAGCTTTCAGCACTTCTGATGTCATTTTCTATAGACAGCAAGCGAAAAACATCAAATAAAAAGTATTATTTGAACATCCATCCATCGCTTATCCTCACAAGTGTTGCTGGCTTGCTGGTGCCTATCCCAGCTGGCTTTGGGCAGTAGGTGGGGGGCACCCTGAACTGGTTGCCAGCCAGTTGCATGGCACACAGAGACTAACTACCATTCACGCACCCAATCACACCTAAGGACAATTTAGTATGTCCAGTACACCTACCATGCATGTTTTTGGCATGTGGGAGGAAGCTGGAGTGCCCGGAGATAACACACGCAGGCTGGGGGAAAACATGCAAACCCCACACAGGAAGCCTGGACCTAGGTGGATTTGAACTCAGTCCCTTCGACTGTGAAGCAGACTTGCCTATTATTCATGCATGTGAACAAGGTTTGACTCGGACGTTGGTTCAGTCTGCTCGCTTCTTTTATTGAAAATAATGCTGTAACAGCCTCAGCCAACACGAGTTGACGTTAGCTGCAGCAGGCATTGGCTGACGTCCGCCTTCTAGCACGCCTCGTTACAATAATTATTTTAAGTAAGAATGCGGCCGATATAAAATGCACACCTGTGCATGGGAAAAAAAAAAAAACGTACTTTTTAAGATATCGTTTATAGGATGCACCCACACTTTTGGCCTTCATTTTTGGGGAAAAAAAGTACATCTTATATTTGTGGAATTACGCTAATCAAATTACCTGGATGGATTGCCCAGCCCTACGCGTAACCCTCCATGACACGTCTTTGTGGGGTTTAGATCACCCGTCCCAGGTACAGCAGCCCCTACTCGTGGCCCCTCAGCACCATCCTGGCCTACCAGAAACAGTGGGAGATCCGTCGAAAGATGAACGCCGTCGGCTGGGGAGGGAAAAACCTGGAGCAGGTAAGCATACATCTTACCTGTAGGTTATTATTGGGGAAGCTTACATTAAATGTTTAGCGATGCAGACACTCTCGCTTTTTTGTGTGTTTCAGGTATACGAGGACGTGAGTCAGTGCTGCCAGGCTCTCTCGCAGCGCCTCGGAACGCAGCCCTTCTTCTTCAATAAACAGTACGTAGAGGGAACATTTTGAATATGGTGAACATCCCCCTAGTGGCAGGTTTTTTTTTTTTCCTGTGGAACTTAACCCCAGCAAGTTCAACATGCCGAATGTTTGTGTAAGATATTTTATTTCGCCAATATGTTAAATTAATGATTTGCAACGAATAAAACAACCGGTTATTACATTGGATCAACAAATTGAAATATAAATCCGTAAGTTGGTCATTTTTCTAGTGTTTATAGTTAGGCGTGTGCAAGGTTTTCACTTCTGATATCACAGCCTGGAGCCAATCCAAAATGATATCAACCGAAATTATACATGATTTTATTTGATTTTTAGTAGGAAATGGTAGCCTTTATCATGGTGTACAATTCAGACAAGAAACAATACACAACAACGGTAAGTATGACAAATATCCAAACGTTTCACAATTTTTTTAACTATAGGAATCTGGGTCTTTAGCACCACCCAATGGCAAAGGGCTGTAATTACAGAAGATTCCATTTGGCCTGGGTTTAGCGTTATTCTTCGTGCTCAATTCCCAAATAAAACCCTATTGCTACATTTATTTCAAATTAGTATTAGTGATCACAGCCGGGCAGAGACAAAATAGAATCAAACAATAACATAGAAATCATATACAAATCATACAGCGTTAAAATGTATTTATCAAGGATTGGTGTGATTTTTTATTTATTTATTTTTTTCATGGCACACTCCCTGTCATCGAAGAACGAAATGTGTCTTTCTTCAGGCCAACCGAGCTGGACGCCTTGGTTTTCGGTCACCTATTCACCATCCTGACCACCCGGCTGACCAGCACCGAGCTGGCCGAGCGCGTGCGGAGCTACGGAAACTTGCTGTCCTTTTGCAGGCGCATCGAGCAGACCTACTTTGAGGGCAAGACCTCCTGAAGGGGATCTCCGCTATCGCACCTACCCAAACCACCCGACATCTGTTTGTACATAACACCAGAAGCTGCAAAACTGACCATTGACAAGCCTCCTTTTTTTTTGCAGCTTCTGATTCTTGTTGGAGAGCTAGGGGAAAACTACTGCTGGTCCCTAAAGGATTCCCCAAAACTTATTTATTATTATAATTAGCACCCATACTGTTTATTCAATACTCCAGAGTGTAAAACGTCACATCCAAATAATGTATGAGAGTATTATGGGGTTTTTTTTGTGTGTGACTGAAAGGTGCCTGTAACATTAAAGTGATTGAAATGGAGAAGTCTTGATTTTTTTTTTAAAGGTCACCAGAACAACAGTATTATATTAAATTATATATTAGTAAATTAGTATAGTTAAAGTTACACTCATTTTCTTTGTCTTGTTGATATTAGACTGTTTTGAGAGGGCGGTCCTGTCTCATAAAAGCCAGCAAATAAACCCCGCCTCATTTCCTTCATAACCAACGGCAAGTCGAGATTTTGTCACCAAAACAACCTATGGAATGCGCTAGGGTGTTGTGACCCGGCAAGAGGCTGCTTCTTTTTTTTTTTTTTTTTTAAAGAAGTGCAGCCCAAATCCACGGATGTGTCTGTAGGGGAAAACTTCATAAACAGCATTCCATAAATTTGTGTGGTGATCAGTGTATGTGGCGCATGCAGTGAAGACATTAGCGATGGGTTGATTAAGCCTTGTCATACTTTTGAGGTCGTTGCCATATTGATTGCTGTATACTAGAGCCACAATGGTGACACCTGGTGGTCAGATAGAGCCACAGCAGCAGCAATCCTCAAAACGATTCACTTAAATTACAATCGGTTAACATTCATTGCCGCCAATATATTCAGTCTTACATTTATGCCTGTCTAACTTGTCTGGACAAAGCTACTGATAATTAGCTTGTCAGTGGTCCTAAATCATTTCGAATCGTCATAACGTTCATAACGAAAATGGAAAAACAAAAATATCATAAATGAGCATTTTTTGCACAAACAAAGTGTCCTCCTTTGGGATAAGATTAAAGAACATTATACATAAACATAATACTGAAAGTACTATAAATTTTGCTAGGTGGCAGACTGACTGGGTTGAACCATTTTGATACGGGGGAAACTGGATGAATAAAATAATAAAATTGAATAGTCTCCTGAATGAAAAATAATTTTCATGAAGTTACAGTATGTTTCACTGAAATACTCACATAATTTAAGGATTGATTTATAAGGATTTTTGCTTAAAGGCTACTTTTGAAATATATTTTAAAATCTCATTCACCCCTATAGCAATCCAAAATACGTGTAACCCTATTCGAAAATAAAGTCAACTATCGCTGATTGTTTGTCGTCCTCTTTCACCGGTTGAGTTTGAGTTTCCGGTGTCTCATTTTCGCACTTCAACACGTATACGTCATCAAAACGCGACCACGGAGATCTGGGCAAGTCTTTTGAAGCACTGTTTCAAGGTGTCTGTTTTACTTGGCAGTTAAAATGGCCTCCTGTGTGCCATTAGGTTGACGCTGTTACCTCTGTATGCCCTCTGTCTGTACTTCTGTCTTGCTGGTTTCCTCTCAGGTCAACTCGTGACCCTTGAACTCCTTGGTGCAGATGCAACCTGAGCGATGGCCCCGCCAGGTTCAGGGGTCAACAGCGAAGCAGCAGATGAACAGAACAGGAAGAAAAATAAACAAAGAGGCGGGAAAGAAATGAACTTGTCATTGATGTCTTTGGATTTGGGAAGAAAACACAAACTAAACATGCCTGCGGCTACCCTAAAGCATCATTTAGTTTGTGTGGTTACACATTTTTGTTGCTGTATTTCATTTTTAACCCCTGAAGGAAATGTTGACCCAATTTGGGCTTTTATGTGTTTTTCATGTGTGATATATAAGGAAAAGCATACAAAAAAATACTAGGATGCTAAAATATTGCATGGATTGTCAAAGCATGTCAATTTTCAATATCTAGCTCTTGTCAGGCTCATTTACTGCCATTTATCGGCTAAGTTCTTTAAAAAGGTGTGTCACGCATGTGCCGTCATATTCCAAAAGGCTTGATCAACAAATCAGCAAAGGCTGTGAAAACTTGCGTTCATTTTAATTTCCCAAAATATTTCAAAAACACTTTTATTGCATTGTCATTATGGGATGTTGTGTGTAGAATTTTGAAAGCAATTCAAACTCAATTTCAATTCAGGGTATAAAGAATTGGTAAATACATACATAAATAAACTGTGTATAAGTGCTGATATTGGAAAATTTGATGTAAAGTGACACAAGCACTTGATCACTCAAGTACTTTTTTTTTGGAGGGGGGGGGGGGGGGTGATATCGACACCCAATATCAATATTTAGAGCGACATTGCCTAAAAAGGTGTGCTGCACTTGTGCCACCATGTTCAAAAAGACGATCAACAAATCAGCAAAGGCTGTGAAAAGTTTTTTCTTTCATAATAAATTTGCTGATATTTAAAAAGGACGTTTATTACATCGTCATTATGGGGCCTTGAGGGTAGAATTTTGAAAAAAAGTAAAATTAAGTAAGAAAAAGGGTTTGATTACTACGTAGATGTAATGACAGTCTTTCTCCATATGAGGGCAGCAGATTCACAGAACAAAGATATGGTGCAGCTTGGGAAAAATCATGTTTAGTAACTAACGCGTCCAAAATAGTCAAGTATTCAGTTATACGCCAGTAAACGTGTAAAAAAAAATACATTTAAAAGCAAAAGAACAGATTAAACTTCGAAAGGAAAGCATCAATTTCCGTATTTTCTTATTCAAACCACCGTTAACAGAATACAATTCATGTTTTGATTTGATCAGTTTTTCGCACACTGTCATCTAACTTTTCACATCATATTTGTGAAAATCGCCCTCCGGCTTCAGATTCATTTGAATAACTTGGTTATTATTTTCAAAACCGACACGTGAGCAACTGCTGATGATCGCTTTTCTTGACGTGTGCGGCTTCATGATGCAACACACACACACACACACACACACACACACACACACACACACACACACTGAGGAATTATGTTATGCGAGGAGGTGTAACATTAAGGCAACACAAGTATCTATTTTCACATCCCTGCCGCTCTTGATCCGATTTGACGTGGAACACATGTAAACAAGTCTTCGCCTTCCCGGGTTCAGTCTTCAGGGATATGCAAATGATTGGAGAAGTGAGTGCTACGCAGCCGAGGCAAAATTGCTTGATAAAATGTCATAAATGTGTGCGAGAATGAAGGCCGTGACATGAAGTCGGTCGACGAAATGTCTCCGTGAGGACGCGAGAGAAGAAAATGATTTCACACTTAGATGAGGTGGCCGCAGGCTAATTAGCATCAAGAGTCTTCATTAACGCGCCATAGCAGAAATGGACTCAAATGGAGAATATTCAGATAGCGCATAAACAACAAGAGCGAATCATTTGAGCGAATTTCTTTCAGCGTGGTAACCAACAAATCAGCGCAAAGAAATTTGGAATCGGTTTGGGATATTTCTGGCTCATCTGCCAAATAATTGCATCACCAATAACGAACGATGTGAATCCAAAATAAAGGCATGAAACATTATAGAAAGAAGCCCCTACTAGGAATAAGTTACTTCATGTTCCAATTACTTTGCTCTTAATATGAAATGGATATTTCTGGCTCATCTGCCAAATAATTGCATCACCAATAAGGAACGTTGTGAATCCAAAATAAAGGCATGAAACATTTTAGAAAGAAGCCCCTACTAGTAATAAGTTACTTCATGTTCCAATTAATTTGCTCTTAATATGAAATGGATATTTCTGGCTCATCTGCCAAATAATTGCATCACCAATAACGAACGATGTGAATCCAAAATAAAGGCATGAAACATTTTAGAAAAAAGCCCCCACTAGTAATAAGTTACTTCATGTTCCAATTAATTTGCTCTTAATATGAAATGGATATTTCTGGCTCATCTGCCAAATAATTGCATCACCAATAACGAACGATGTGAATCCAAAATAAAGGCACGAAACATTTTAGAAAGAAGCCCCTACTAGTAATAAGTTACTTCATGTTCCAATTAATTTGCTCTTAACGTGAAAAGAAAGTGGTTGCTGTCATATAAAAATCAACCAATCAATCAATCAATAAAAATAACATGTTGAAAAGAAGTCCTTATTAGCAATACGTTACTTCATGTTCCAATTGATTTGCTCTCAAATTGAATAAAAAGAGAACCGTTCCTGTCATAGCATTAAAAGCATTACATTGGATAAAAAAAAAAATGAACAAAATATTGGCATGCATTGTTTTGCAATAAGTTTCTTCCTGTTACCATTAATTTGCTCTTAATTTGAAATGACTATTCCTGTTCACAGCCTTAAAAATCATTATATTAGATTCCTGAAGCTATTTTCTCCTATTATCTATCTGTCTGTCCGTCCATCCGTCTTTTTTGGTGGATTGGATTTTCAAACTACACAGTTGATACACTTAAACCATGATGATTTAAATAATGAGAACCTAGACACATTTAGCATTCAAATACATGCACACGTTGTAATTCCTAAAGCAGCCCGTTGAGGTAGCCATTTTTTAATTTTCTTTTATTTGTCTCCATGCAGGACATATGTGTGGATGTACATCAACATGTGTAAAGTATGCGCGCACTTCCAATTCACCATGATTTTTTTTTTTTTTAGTCTGGAGGGAGATGTACTTTAGATTTGAGTGGAATAAAGAGATTAGTTGTGTGTGGATAATTCCCCCCTACATACACACACATGCACACACACGCACACACATTTATACCCATCTCGTCAATCACAACCTTCTTCACAGTTGACGGCGATAAACTAAATAAAATCGTAACCGTTGCAAACGTTACATTGGAAACGCCTCAATGGGAAAGGCTTCAATCTTTCAAGGCTATTCTGCCAATTTGTTCCGAGCGACTCATTTCTGCATCCGTATGCTGGCTTTGTGCGAGTGTGTGAATCTGCGAGGTGACATCCATTCAAAAAGCCTCCAAGAAGGCAATCGACGCGTCTCCAAAATGTCCCCCAGCACAGGAGAATGACGCACTTAGTGCCGGCTAATAACGGCGGAGCATTGATTCTGAATTTGGCAAACACTAGCAGAGAAACGATTGAATCGTATCTTTTTATAACGTTGTCACATTTTGGTACAGAACCAGCAAATCCGCATTTTTGGGGACGTTACATGTTTGGGGGAGTGAGCAAAAAAGGTATAAATCCACAGCACCAACGCTTACAGGATTTGAGCAAAATGACATTATGGGTCATACAGAGTTGTTTATTAAGAGTTTTTGGCCTTGGTGGAGGTATAAAGTATTCATATATATGCCAATATTAAAAAGCCTGCTACAGTACGTGTCAAATCAAGCACTTTGTCATTCTACCACCAGAGGGCAATGTTTCCCACATGTTTGCATGACAAAAGCTTTTCTCATCCCTAATATATTATTTATCAATGGGAAATGGTGCCATGTTTCTCATCTAATTTCTAATATATACAGTGCTAATTACGGAGTCAATTGAGTCCCATTTTGAAAAATCCGATTGGCAAAAATTTTGGAACAAATACAGTCCGAAATGATCAAAAATGACAGTTTGACTGCTAATTGATTAAATGTTGCTTAATAGTAAATAATATGCTTGGTTCTAAGTAGGTACATAAAGAAATTGCTTGCTGATAAGCACATTCTGAGATGCGTTTCTCTTGCAAGAGGGTCACTCAACAAATTTGCATTCTTTCTCTGATTGGCTCTTGGCTAGGAAATGCAAGATAGAAGTTTTTTTAATTCTTTTTCATTTTAATTCCCTAGCTGGCTTTTTTTTATGTTGCACTTATATGACTGTCATATTGCAATTGCAGTGTAGCTGCAGAACCACATTCTTGGTGTTAACTTTGTGTCGATAAAAAAAAACAAACAAAAAAAAACAGAAAAAAGAATTAGTATGAGTGCCGGGAGAAATAGACCAGCGCCTGACGAATGACGGACCAGAAAAAGAAATAGTCAAACGTCGCCCTCTGGCGGTGGCGGAAAGTCAAGCAAAGCAAAACATCGAAGGACTTACAATAACAATTTCAAACGACTTGAAAAAAAGACGGACCGCCGACGACGGAAAGAGCGCTGGGCTCTGACCAATGACGGACCTTTGCTAAATATCTTTAACAACTAAAAACTTAAAAAACATTCATAAAAGCAGCAGCAACCTGAAACAAACCTCGAATACATTACTGCCTAAATGGGTTGCTTCAAAAATAATAAAATAATAAATACAACCATTCGAACCATCAATGGATTTGATTACTATTTCCGCCTAAACAGGTTGGTACAAAAATAAAGACACACTAGAAACATATCGAAAAGCGCTTGACCCATCGCTGGACTTAAACCCGAGACTCTGCTCATTAAAGTCTCGCACTTAACCACATTCCCGCCTAAACGGGTTGCCATTAAGCCCCATACGTAAAAGGAATATAAATAAACAAAACAAAAATAACTCGGCAATATGCACATAGTAATGGATATCTTAATGGTTTCCTAATGTAACCGTAGCTTTGCGATGACAGGCGTCAAGCTAACGCGGCCACGTCGTCGCGCTCTCGCTCGTGTAAACCGAGCGGTCCCAAAGAAAGAGCGCTTATGGGGCAAAGTGGATTAAGGCGCATTAGAGGGTTTTCGTTCTGACTTCACTGTGAAAACATGTCTGGGCTGAGATGATCTCAGCGTAGTTTTTCTGTACAAGAACTTGATTGATCTTGAAGGATATACTTGACCAGATGACCCAGATAGCACAAAAGTGATCACATGAATTGATCTTGATCTTTACTTCAAGGCGGACCTCACACGTTTTATGAATTCATTGTAATAAGTTCAATGAAAATGTGAGCGCTAACGCGCGTACATCCGCCAAGGCTAAAAAATCTATAACGTGGCTTTTTTTTTTTTTTACATGGTTCCTTGCAATTTTTTTTTAATATTGTCATTAAAAACCTCCGCTTCCAATCAAAGGTAAAGTGACATCAATTCAGTGGTCAAAATGTCGTTCTTGTAGTTATTGTGAACTTGTTTAGACATACGGCTAACGTGCGCTAGCTAGCTTTGCATCTTAGCAAACACGAAGATTTTTCAGAACACGATTTGGGATTTGCTTGGAGTTATGAGGCCGTTTTTTCATAGGCAGGTGTGAAAAATCCAGTTCACAATGTAAAAAAGTTACGGGATCACAGTTTGGATGGAAAAAAACAAAAACAAGCTAGCCAAAAATTTGTTTTCATTCTTTTTTTTTTCCAAAATAGGTATTGTATACACAGATGACAGAACTAGCCCCTCATGTCCAAAAAAAAACAAAAAACACTATATTTTTCAGACTATAAGCCAAACCGGCAATTATATATTTGTTAAAGTTTTTATGTCCACCTTTTTTTTTTTAAATTCCTGCTTACAGCAACGTCCTATCTTCAACAGACTAAACATGGCTGAATGTTCACAAACATATTTATGGAAAATAGATGCATGGTTAGATATTTTGTAATTCCTACAGAACACTGCAGAATTAAATAGCAGTTCAAACTCAAAATCAATATTTCCATGACATCTTCTTTAGTCTCCTTTTGTTTAAAGGGACACTGTGTAAGATTTTCATTCAAAAGGAATGAATTCAATAATTGTACATTTCAAAAACTTGCACATGAATGTGTTCTTAAAGACCAACGGTATGTTCCAATACTATAATATGTTATAATATATAATATGTTCCAAATACTATATAGATATCATGAAATTATATTACACGTGGGGTGCCACTTCTATGGAGGCGGCCATGTTTGTTATAGCTATGGACAATGGTAAATGCAGCACCTGCAGCACAAAAACGACCTAAATCTTACACACAATCTCTTTAATTGATAGATTATTTTCGTTGTATAT